>NW_028166366.1:0-42500 GCF_964263955.1 Coregonus lavaretus | reverse complement strand
AAAAAATCTGATTTATTGAATTTTACATGTGGTCTATATTAAAGGGCACTTCATTTAATATAACAGGCTTTTAAAAATGCAATATTGTTGCACAATTTGTATGTAGCCCTTTAAAGTATACAGGTTGAAAATGGCACTGATAAACGCCTAAATTAAATTGGTACGCAGTGGCTGTACAGTAACATGCTATACATGACTTCAGACCACAGGCTCTACGCTTCAGAGGACTAAATGTATTTTGAAAGATGAGACGTTGAGGACTATAATAAATACTGCTTTGATGTCATACAAGCAAGCAAAACACCCATGAGTCCAAATGTGCACTTCAAATTGTCTTATTATAAAACTCATGTCAAATACAGTGTCAACATTTATGATCACTATATTTGATGTATAGTTACAAGATGACATGACGTCATACCCTGGGTTATTCTGAACAGAATGAGCCTGTTTGTCTACTGTGAATAAACTTAGCCGTGGCATACGCACCTGAATGCACTCATGATTCCTATGCGCATCAAAATTACAATCTGTTTCCAGGAATGTTATTGTGAAAGCCTAACTCTGTAATATACTTTTTTATAACTTAGCTAATCATGTTGGCAATAGAACCAGATGATGCCATCTTCCTAAAAAATGTCTCAGGTGTTGTCAGGCCATTGTTCTGATGTTTGAAGCTCCTCAAGTTGAGGGATTTCACACCTCTGTGTGGGGGTTTCACAAGCCGTTAGGTTTAGATAGGAATTATAATTATGTCCAGTAGTCTGAATTGTGGCAGGGATGAGGAGGCTCAGTTTGTAGAGCATGGTATTTGCAATGCCAGGGTTTAGGGTTTGATTCCAACTGGGGGGCAGGTATGAAAAAAAGAATTACACAAAAAATATATTAAGTCACTCTGGATAAGAGTGTCTGCTAAATGACTAAAAATAAACTACAGGGGTGCCCAAGGGCGCTGTTACTTTCATTCGAAAAATGTTGCAATGCTGTGTTGATCTGCTGTGGAGGTGTTTTTCCCAGCATTGCAACCTCCCTCCTCCATGACCCAACAGCATAATGCAAGGAGAATGGCATGTTATATAGAAATATTGATTTGGAGAATGGCGTGTTATATATGAACATTCATTTGGAAGACAATTGCCCACCCAAGGTGTTGTCGCCTAGGCCATTGCTCTGATGTTTGAGGCTCATCTAGCTAAGGGATTTCACATGTCTGTGTGTGGTTTACACAATATGTAAGTTTTATGTCCAGAAGTCTGAAATTAATATATTTCCAGATTATGGTTGGGGGGCATATAAAGAGCAACATATGTGAAGATCAGCAGGCTCTGAATGGAGGTGAAGCTTCACTTAATCTACTTTGAAGCAGAAAAAAAAATATGAAAAAGTATTTTTTCTAAAATATGAAAATGAAAAAAAAGAAGACATGGGGGCGTGCGGGACGCACTCGCTAAGCGGACCGGCACATTGAACGCGGGTCGGCGACTCCCCGCTTGCCAGGAGCCCTCCGATAACGTGGACGGATCCTGCCGAGTAAGAAATGATACTCGGGAGGAGACAGAGAGAGGGAGAGGGGACTCTCTCCAATCCCACTGACCTCACTGTTGGGTACATGCTGTCTGGATATTAAAACAGACCCAGTTGCTAGGTCAACCAAGCATAGACAGATAAGATCGCTTATCCAGAGCGACTTACAGTTAGTGATGCATATTTTCTTCATATTTTTTTATTTTTTTTATATATATATTTTTCTAGCTTTATAAAAAAACAAACGGATAAAAACCTGGTTTTCCTATTTGAAAAAAGTTGAAAGGCAACGTGGATCTACTGTGGTGTAGTTCTTCCCAGCATTGCAACCGAATCAGATTTGTATTACATATTGCCTGGAGTGATTTAAAAAGGAATGAAAGCTCTAATCTTTACCCAAATGGTCTCAAATTATAGGCCTGATCACCCTGGACCAATGCCTGTTGGTCATTTCAGTAGAACCAAGCAACTCAAGTAGCTATTCAACCTCAAAACGACCTGGTTTTGCTATACATTCAAAACAGCAGTATAATGTGATTTTTTTTAATGGGCATTTAAAAATGACAGAAAATCTTTTCCAAAATGGTCTCAAATGAGCTGTACTCTCAGGCCCATGGGAGAAAGGGTTTTACTAGGCAGGGAGTGTAGAACAAGATGCATGGAGCTCCAGAGGTCACAAGGTCAATGTGGGCCTGCATGGATGTCAGCAGGGCATGAGGGAGAAGGCCCAAGTGAATAGGTGTGTCTGTGTGAGTGTGTGTGTGAGTGATGTATGTTGTTAAGCTATGGAATTAATTGTACAGCATTGGATTGGTGTTGGCATGGGGTAGAGGGAGTTTACATATACCAGTAATTTCCTTTTAAATCCATGAAGGGATGTGGACAAGTTCACACTTAGAAAGGAGATAATAGTTCCACACCTCATGTGTCCTGATAACTACAGGAATGGAACCATATTGACGTTGGCTGCTTTCTATAACGGTTTGATGGGAGAGAGAGAGAGAGAGACAGAGACAGAGACAGAGACAGAGACAGAGAGAGAGAGAGAGAGAGAGAGAGAGAGAGAGACAGAGAGAGAGAGAGACAGAGACAGAGACAGAGACAGAGACAGAGACAGAGACAGAGAGAGAGAGAGAGAGAGAGAGAGAGAGAGAGAGAGAGAGAGAGAGAGAGAGAGAGAGAGAGAGAGAGAGAGAGAGAGAGAGAGAGAGAGAGAGAGAGAGACAGAGAGACAGAGAGAGAGAGAGAGAGAGAGAGGACATCAGGTAAAGTTCTGGAGATGAGGGAATATGTGTGCAGAAAGAAACCCTCCAGTATGGTTAACCCCAGTTAGGCCCAGTATGGACTATCAATACAAGTGACCATTTAGAATGTGACCCAGTTCAATGGGTCTTAACAGAACTGGGGGATGTCAGCCATGAAGTTGTCTAAACACAACTGGAATATAATTTGTTTGTGATTCATTGTTAATGGACTTTCCATTAGGAACACAGGGGAAAAACCTAACACAACAACACACATAACACACAACCAATAAAAACAAAGGGGGAGGAAACCACTAAAGTCATTACCATATTGTCATTTTCTAACGACAGGGAGAAAACATGTAAAATCTAGAAGACTACTTTAGATCTGGTCAGAAGAAGCCTAGTGCACTACGTAGGGAACAGGGAGAGATTTGGGACAGAGACAGTAACTCCTGTATGGAAATCTTCATTCTAATGACAGTGAGCAAATCTCCACCCTATTCCCTATGTAGTGCACTACTTTAGATCTGATCAGAAGTAGCCTAGTGCACTACGTAGGGAACAGGGTGTCATTTGGGCCAGAGTCAGTAACTCCCCTGGGTATGAATTGTCTCTCTATCTTATCTGTCTTCTATATGATGTTCTCCTCTCCTCCTCTCTTCTCTCCTCTATTCACTCTATTCTATCATCCACACCACATGCCAGCTTCAACACAATCCATTTAGAAGTTAAAGACACACCTTGGAATAAATAGCAAAGGAAAACTACTACTAGATGGATTTTTTTATTTCCCATCACCATGAATCATATTTAATAACTGAACAGTAGCAGACCTAACTTCATCTGTTCCTGACTCTAGATAGTGGATTAGAAAGACCATCAATCTCCAATGATATTAAAGTACAATTCTGAACATTACTGATATACTGAGTGACAAGTCAAGATATCTGCTGTTTTTATTGTTGGGTTAACAGCACCACCTGATGGACAGGTTTAATGTTGCTTGACTGAGCAGTATGGGAGAATAAAAGATGCCAAATTTAGGGCCGGTTTCCCAGACATCTCCATTGAACATGCTTTTTAGTCTAGGACTAGGCTTCATCTGTGTCCGGGAAACCGGCCCATATAGTTCAATTAGCAAGTAAGTAACACTACCTGTTCCATGATACTGAGGAAAATGACATTGAGACAGAGAACCAATTGAGAAAACATTTCAATGGTTCTGAATGACAACCAACATACATTTACAGCATACATCATGATTAATGTAAATGTAGCCAATTAAAACATTGCATTTGATAAAAATACTTTAAGTTTTAATTAAACTCTGAAGATTAAATCAGTCAGACAAAAATAATTGTACAGAAAAACAGCATTTTTATCTGAGGACCATCACCACCAGCATAACTAGTATCTATGTGGACGCTACTACAGTTTAACCAGCTCAGCTATAGACTACACCAGCATGACTAGTATCTATGTGGACCCTACTACAGTTTAACCAGCTCAGCTATAGACTACACCAGCATGACTAGTATCTATGTGGACCCTACTACAGTTTAACCAGCTAAGCTATAGACTACACCAGCATGACTAGTATCTATGTGGACCCTACTACAGTTTAACCAGCTCAGCTATAGACTACACCAGCATGACTAGTATCTATGTGGACCCTACTACAGTTTAACCAGCTCAGCTATAGACTACACCAGCATGACTAGTATCTATGTGGACCCTACTACAGTTTAACCAGCTCAGCTATAGACTACACCAGCATGACTAGTATCTATGTGGACCCTACTACAGTTTAACCAGCTCAGCTATAGACTACACCAGCATGACTAGTATCTATGTGGACCCTACTACAGTTTAACCAGCTCAGCTATAGACTACACCAGCATGACTAGTATCTATGTGGACCCTACTACAGTTTAACCAGCTCAGCTATAGACTACACCAGCATGACTAGTATCTATGTGGACCCTACTACAGTTTAACCAGCTCAGCTATAGACTACACCAGCATGACTAGTATCTATGTGGACCCTACTACAGTTTAACCAGCTCAGCTATAGACTACACCAGCATGACTAGTATCTATGTGGACCCTACTACAGTTTAACCAGCTCAGCTATAGACTACACCAGCATGACTAGTATCTATGTGGACCCTACTACAGTTTAACCAGCTCAGCTATAGACTACACCAGCATGACTAGTATCTATGTGGACCCTACTACAGTTTAACCAGCTCAGCTATAGACTACACCAGCATGACTAGTATCTATGTGGACCCTACTACAGTTTAACCAGCTCAGCTATAGACTACACCAGCATGACTAGTATCTATGTGGACCCTACTACAGTTTAACCAGCTCAGCTATAGACTACACCAGCATGACTAGTATCTATGTGGACCCTACTACAGTTTAACCAGCTAAGCTATAGACTACACCAGCATGACTAGTATCTATGTGGACCCTACTACAGTTTAACCAGCTCAGCTATAGACTACACCAGCATGACTAGTATCTATGTGGACCCTACTACAGTTTAACCAGCTCAGCTATAGACTACACCAGCATGACTAGTATCTATGTGGACCCTACTACAGTTTAACCAGCTCAGCTATAGACTACATCAGCATGACTAGTATCTATGTGGACCCTACTACAGTTTAACCAGCTCAGCAGTCCCAGAGAGCCAAATCCCAGGATAGAGGGGCTGAGTGAATGTGGTCTGGACTCTGTGGAGGAGGGTCATTGTGTCAGAGACACTGTAGAAAGACAGAGTACCTGCCTTGTGATCCAGGTCCACTCCTACTCTGGAGGACAGAGGGCCTGATACTTTAGTCCCAACATTATTGTGTCTGAACAAATAACCACCACTATAGCACTGTAAACTCCAGGACTTGTCATTGAATCCAAATCCACCATCTGTCTCTGTTCTGCTGATGTCTTTATATGAGACTGCTGTAACACACACCCCACTCCACTCCACCTCCCAGTAACAGCGTCCAGACAGACCCTCTCTACACAGAACCTGGTAGTGGTTGGTGAATCTGTCTGGATGAACAGGATATGGTTGGACTTGGCCTGTAAGTGTCACCTTTCTGTTCCCTTCAGACAGAGAGAGTTGTGTGTATGCTGTGTTTGGGTCCAGTGTGAGCTGACAGGAATCTGGGAGAAGAGCAGAGCAGAGACCAATGAGGGGAGTTAGAACAATAAGTGAAGTCAGATACTGTATCTACCCTGTCTTTGATTAGAGCACAGCAGAGATCAAATCAGAGAAATATGAGGAGTCAGATAGATACCCAGTCTTTGATTAGATCTACTATTGCTATATATTTCTAGAGGGATTGTTAGGAGTGTCAGTAAAAAGAGACTGTTAGTTACTTCAGAATAAAGAGACTCACATTGTAAGAACTGTTCTCTGGTCTTGGGCTCTGGAGGCAGTACAACATCCACTATATTCACTACAGACACACAAACACATTCACAGAGAGAGGGAATGTTATCATCATACCATATTCCACATGTATATGACTAGTAGGGAACTTTCAATGGTCTAAAGTTGATGTTCTTATTATTTTCAACACACCTGTAGTGGAGATCTTGGTCCATTCTCCTTTAAGGACGTCTTCTAGTTTCTGTCTCAGTTCAGACACAGTCTTACTCACATCTCCAAAGTACTGAAGAGGACGGACAACGATGCTGGGTAAGTCTGAAGATACACTGGTACTGGAGAGAGACTGATAACTCTGGGGGAGAGAGAGAGAGAGAGAGAGAGAGAGAGAGAGAGAGAGAGAGAGAGAGAGAGAGAGAGAGAGAGAGAGAGAGAGAGAGAGAGAACAGAACCAAATGATTGAGAGTTTCACATTGAGTTTTAGTTTCATATCACATGTATCAAGGCAGTTGAGTTACCTGGAGGAAATGGATGTGATCCTCTGTGTGTGAGAGCTGCTCCAGCTCAGTGCTTCTCTTCCTCAGCTCAGCTATCTCCTGCTCCAGTTGCTCCAGGAGTCCTTCAGCTTGACTCACTTGAGCCTTCTCTTGGGCTCTGATCAGCTCCTTCACCTCAGAGTGCCTTCTCTCAATGGAGCGGATCAGCTCGGTAAAGATCTTATCACTGTCCTCCACTGCTGCCTGTGCAGAGCGCTGTTAAGAGAGAGAGAGAGAGAGAGAGAGAGAGACTTGTCTTACTTTAATGAGCCATCCTCATTACACTAACACCACCCCTCCTAAAAACACATTGCGTGACACCACAACCTCCACACAATCACATTATCCAGTACCCAACACCACAGTACAATACACCATCCAGCACCACATTCCAACCGTCCATCCAACCCCTCCTCTCCAGCCGTACAGACAGCCCCCCTGAGCCCATATACCTCCTGAAACATCTCCACACTGTTGATCATTTTGTACAACTCAAACTCAACCCTAAGGCGTCAACCGTAATGGCATTACCCTGGCAACACAGAAAAAACATGATGAACAGTCTGTCATTGCAGAAAACGGACACCCCTCCCCAACTCCCAGGTCAACCCGAGCCAACCAGCTATTGGTGTCCAGGGCTCCATGTAATACCCTTCACTGGACGACCCCTGACCTTTCCAGCACTGGGAGCTTATAGAGCACCCTCCACCTATACCCTGCCATGCTCTCAGCCCCCACAACCCCCTGCCACTGATGCCGAAGCAGAAGACGCCCCCTCGTACACCCTCAAACTATTCTCCAGGGCCTGTAGGTTCTGCTCATCCCTAACCAACACAGACGTCATCAGCGTATGCTGACACTGCTATGCCTGTCCCCAACCCTATGCCTGGCTCCCACACTCCCTGTAGCCTCCTGCGTAGCAGGCCCAGAAAGGGCTCAATAACAAGAGTGTATAGCTGCCCTGACAGAGGGCATCCCTGGTGAATGCCCCTCCATACCCAGACTGGCCTACTGAGCCCTCCCCACACCTTGACCATACATGAAGCCCCAGCGTACAGCATTTGAACACAGGCCACAAAATTCTCCCCACAACAGAAGTTACCCACCCATCAGGCTCCCTCATCTCCCCACAACAGAAGTTACCCACCCATCAGGCTCCCTCATCTCCCCCACAACAGAAGCATGGGTGGTCCCGGGGATCGAACCCACTACCCTGGCGTTACAAGCGCCGTGCTCTACCAGCTGAGCTACAGAGGACCAGGTGCAGACACATTTATGAAAGCAAAGACAAGGTCATTATTTGGGCTCTAAACACTAACAACCTACCCTTACACACCTCTTTTGCTACCCCTGCACTAAGATTTCTGCCATGGCATTTAAATGTTTTTGGTTTATTTATTCCCCCAGTCTTTGCCGCCGTTCATGTTAAGGAAGTCTAACCGTGAAATCTCCATAAGAGGTGGGAGGGAAATCACCACAATCAGAAACCAGTAGAGAAGCCCATAAAGCCGCCATGCCAGAAAAAAACATCCATTTAAGCAGATTCTGAAGACATGCCCTTAAGACCGTCTGAGAGACAGCAGCTGAGAGTTTGTGAAAGGCCAGGGAAATGTCTGTTTGATTTATCTGTGACAGAGAGAGTTTGGAAAGGTCTGTGAGCAGAACCTGAGAAAACCCAGGATAATAATAATAATATGCCATTTAGCAGACGCTTTTATCCAAAGCGACTTACAGTCATGTGCATACATTTTTACATATGGGTGGTCCCGGGGATCGAACCCACTAACCTGGCATTACAAGCGCTAAATGTGGTCCTCTGTAGCTCAATTGGTAGAGCATGGCCCTTGTAATGCCAGGGTGGTGGGTTTGATCCCCGGGACCACCCATATGTAAAAATTTATGCATTCATGACTGCTAGTCGCTTTGGATAAAAGCATCTGCTAAGTGGCATATTATATTATTATTATAAGAACCCATGACCCATTTTCTCAGCCTATACCGCTTCCTGGGTGAGAGGACACTAAACCCCTCATTATTCATCACGTGTTGTACTGACCTTACAAACCTTCCAGGATCAATCAAATAAGACTCCAGCAGAACCTTCTTTTTCCCCTTTAGTCTCCATCAGGAAACTAGAAAGTTCTCTCACCGTACATACTGGGCCCTCAGCCTGACTGTCTGTCAGCTCTGGATCCAATGAGCCGTCTGAAAACGAGACGCCTTGTCCTCCGCTCCCGCAGACTCACCTCCCCCCTCTTCCTCCTCTTCCATTGGCACGGTACCGTCCTCCTCCTCCCCAGTCTCTGCCCCCCTGCACTTCCCCCCTGATCAGAGCCTCTTCCCCAATGACAGGCAATATTTGCCTTCGCCCACCGGAGTCTCTGTTACTACAGAAACCTGCCTCAGCTCATGTAGCCCAGCTGCAACCCTCCCCACCACCGCTTTCTCCACGGCCTGCGCACCACCACTTGACCCTGCTCTACTCTCCTCCTTCCTGGTACCACCACCACTTGACCCTGCTCTACACTCCTCCCTCCTGGTACCACCACCACTTGACCCTGCTCTACTCTCCTCCTTCCTGGTACCACCACCACTTGACCCTGCTCTACTCTCCTCCTTCCTGGTACCACCACCACTTGACCCTGCTCTACTCTCCTCCCTCCTGGTACCACCACCACTTGACCCTGCTCTACTCTCCTCCCTCCTGGTACCACCACCACTTGACCCTGCTCTACTCTCCTCCCTCCTGGTACCACCACCACTTGACCCTGCTCTACTCTCCTCCCTCCTGGTACCACCACCACTTGACCCTGCTCTACTCTCCTCCCTCCTGGTACCACCACCACTTGACAACTTTCATGTTTTGAAATTATACTTCATTACTATAATGATTATCAATACGCCTGAACATTAATTCAGTCACCTCTGGTCGACAAAAACGTATTTTCCTAGTACATTAATTGTCAAATTCATCAACCAGCATCGAGCACTCTGCCTTCTCAGGCAAGCGAGGGGCATGTTGAGGTAAATATGCTAACCGCCAAGGTTGCATTATGTCATTTATTGGTGGGCTGGAAGATGCAGTGTTTTTTCTTTTCTATTCAGAGGCTATTTACTCCCAATATGAGATCATTTTATATAGAAGGTTTTTATAATGCATGTTTACTAGGGTTGAGGTTAGCGCATCTGAGTAGGGATTATTTGGGTTCAATACCTGTCCTACCTATCAATCATATTGCTGCTTGTAGCCTATAACTGATGATCCCCACACTAGAAACACCCAAAACTATCTGTGCTAGCAAACCCTGTGTTCCACCCCTCCCCTGTGTAACCTTGAGGTTTGTTAAGAAACAAACACTTGTCTACGAAAAGAGACATGTTTAACGGATTCCGCTTGGCACCCAGCCGAGAGCACACGGAAACCACTTGCAAATTTACCAAAACTAACCAACTACTTGCGGTCTGTTCGTAAGTAATAAACGGAGGCAGATTAGCCACCACAACTCTTATCGAAAGAGGCGACATCTGCACCAACACACCCCTCACAACAAGACAAACCTTTTTCATTAACACAACCACCGCCTTGTTCATTCTGGATGCAGAGTCCAGATGTTCCGCTCCAACCTGTTCGCCGACCATGAGCAAAACTTCCTCCACACCTTTCTCCGGAACGGACCCGAAGCGACAGCGTTTCTTCTCCACTCGGTTGAGGCCATCACGCCGCCCTAACAAACTACCCCTACTCCCCCCTCAACTCTAAACGATAAACAGTGGAAACCAATAAACAAACCCTCCACCATGAGAAAATAAATTCAGAAAATACGCAACAACCAAAAGAAAAAAGAATAGTAGCCCTCCTCACGAACCACAAAACTCTCACACAACCAACTTCTTCTTCTATGATATAATGGCGGTCCACAAACCAACGTTAAAGGTGCATGCCGCCACCTACTGGGCTGGAGTGTGTGGTCAATCACGGTTTCCAACATTTCTAAATCCTCCTACCTAACTCAGTACTTCTGAGAAAATAAAGAAGAGCCCTACTAACTTCTAATAGACCCTCCCCCATCCCCAAAATCCCTTCCAACCCCCCCCCTCCCCAACCCTGTCCAACCTCAATGACCCTACACTTCAATCTTTCCCTCTCTTCAACATACTAGACATACATTCAACGTACAGACGTACCCTCCAGACACAAACCATTCCCATGCTTGCCAACCAGATGTAATGACGAGTTCAATGTACAATGTCCTAAGCACAATCGAGAAAACACCACCACTTCCTTCCTAATCTGACCTTTGAATCTTGGTCCATCGACCTTTCTGTAAAACTGTAAACTATTCATATAAATGCCAGCCCTTGTGCTCAGAGTACCATCTCGTCTGCCACACATCTATCAAAATGGCTCTGATCTTACATTTGGCCTCACCTCTACCCAGTGGAACATTAATATCAATTATATCTAGTTTCAAAGATCTTTTAGCTAACTGGTCTACAATTTCATTCCCTTCCACACCCGAATGTGCTGGGACCCAGCAGAATCTCACCTCTAAACCCATTCTCTCAATTCTCCATAATAACATTAATACCTTCAGTTCAACTGAGTATACTGACAGTTCATCTGTTAGTCTTCTACATATCTGCACATCAAATTCAGGAACGTAAACGCCTGCTCCTGTGAGCCCACTATCTGGGTCCTTGGATCCATCTGTGAAAAGCGGTAAAAAAGCATAAAATCTTCTACCAATGTAATTGTCAACCAGTTTCACTATATCACTGACTTCTGACCAATCTTTCCTTTTCTCTACCAAGGTTAGATCAACAACAGGGTCTGGGAGTAACCATCCCCTATCACCACAGAAGGGCCAACCTCAAACTCCCTCAAACCACTCTCATCAGCAAGCTTTCCAACTGTCCAACCAAAACCACTGCCTTGTCTGCTAGTATATTCCCAACATTCATCTAGAACAGTAGCAGTGGGATGCTCAACCTCACAGCCTTTCAACCCAATAAGATAATGACCATTTTTTACGCTGTATATCCAAAGGCATCTCACCTGCCTCCACCAGTAAGGCACATACAGATGTTGATTTAAATGCACCAATACATATCCTTAAAGCTATATACTGGATTCTGTCCAGCTTCTGAAGCCAAGTCTTTACCTCTGTTCCATAAACTGTACACCAGTAATCAATTGGCGTCCTGATCAGAGATCTATAAATATCCATCAACAATTGGTTATGAATGGGGTGCTGACAGACAGAGACCCACACAACCAACTACTGCAAAAGTGATGGAATGAGAGAGGCAGAGACTATGTACATTGCCATAATGTAACTTTTCTTCCTCTTTGGAGTTTAACGGCGGTTGGCATCCAATATGTTGCATTACCGCCCCCAACTGGACTATAATATAAATCCATTATACTTTGTGATACAAAATGGGAAAAGGGGAAAGGAACATTTAATTAAAAACCTTCCAACTAACCCTACACTCATTAAATACCCACTACCCCATTCCACTACTTTGACCCTATCTGCTCCTGCACCATGCCAACGGCCTGGGAGGACGGGACACCACCACTCAACACACCCTGTAACTCTTCTGAAGTCTAATCTTGTATGCCCAAATACTTCTCTGCAGCTGCCACCACAATATCCATGTTCTGTGATTGACAATCCATTTCTGCGGTATAGTTGATAACCATTGCTATGAACTCTAAGAAGCTAACTTTACTGAAGCATATATCACTCGTTGGCCCATCCTTCTGTGCTGGCACAGATCTACTACTCACAGGGATCCTCTCAGGATCTCTCACCCTTGACCCATCCTCCTCTAATTCCTTCACTGCCTCAGCATACGACACCTTCTGTACTACTCTGACTCTAGCCACCTCAACCTGCCTCTCTCGCACCGGACACTTCCAATCCCCAGCAACATGGGCATCCCTCCAGTTGACACACACAACTTTATCCACCGAAACTACACAATCCTCTATCCCATGCCCTCCTGCACACTTCCCACATCTTGGATCTCCCTCCTACAAACTGCTGACCATAAACGTTGCACCTGAAACAAAGCAGTGGATTCGCCACAAAAGCTCTAACAGGATAACTGATATATCCTACCATGACTTTGTTGGGTAAAGACTCAAAACTCAAAAGGACTGACAGTGACTCCTCTGTTTCACCACGCTCACCACCGGGTCTGTGTTGCACCAAACGGCGGGAATCACAAACACCAGCAGTCTTCAACCTTAATTGCTCCACTTCTACACTTAACGCTACCCCAGAAATCACTCCTTTCAATGGTGCCCTGTTCCTAAGAGCAAAGCAAGAAACAGATCTTGACCCAAGTTGCGTGACACGGAGCGCCCACTCCCTCTGGTCAGAAGAAACACAAACAAATATCCCAAGTCCACTACAGGTTACCTTCACTGATTCAACTGCACCCAACTCTTTTCCCACCCACCCTGAAACCACAAATGGATCTACCAAAAGGTATGGATCCACTTTCTCCAACAATGTGTCTCCTACTGCACCAGATTCTTCTTTATCATGTCCATTGATGCCAGGCTCTGGTTCCGAGCTCTTCACCACACCTTCTACCTCACTTAACTCTCCCTCATTCATTTCCATTTCACCTCCAGAACTCAGTCTGGCGAATGGCTCACTCTGTTTGCACTTGAGTTATAACATTTGATTTTGATTTTGATTTATTTTTATGTCTCTATTCCTTTTAAACTTTTTTGAGTGTAACGTTTACTGTTCATTTCTGATTTGTTTATTATTTATTTCACTTGCTTTGGTAATGTAACATATGTTTCCAATGCCAATAAAGCCCATTTAATTGAATCGAGAGAGAGAGCTCCCTGTTAATGTATAGCAGACATGAGTCGCTCATGGTTACTCATGGTTATGTGAAGAGTTAGAGCCGCTTGCGACTTTAAATCAGTCAGAACAATAGGGAATGTCCTTTTGGTCAAGATGATGGTTTCTCCGGCAGTAGACCCGGGTTCATAACCCGTCAGTTACATTAAGCAGTCTATTCTCTGACAGGGGTCCAGACAGCCTGTTCCCAACAGTGGGATTGGATAGGGGCCTCTCTCCCTCTCTCTGACTGGAGGAGAGAAGTGAAATGGTGTGTCTCCTCTGGTCAACAATACTCACCTTGAGAGACTCCACAGCCTGTTGGAGCTCCTTCAGGTCCTTCTCTCTCTCCTGGAATCTCTGCTGGACTTTCTGCTGACTCATCCCCAGCTGCCTCTGTGGAGAATCACTCTTCAATGAGCTATCAAGCTTTATTTGTCCAGTAGATCAATAGTATAGTAATGGGACATAGGGCCCATAGAAGATAGGGATTAAAATGTTGAGGAAGTGTCTGTGTGAAATTATATTATTATATTGTTATGTGAATGATTATAGTTTTAACAGTGCATTAAACAGGGGAGCTGATTGGGTGTTTGATAACGAATGATAATGGTGTTTGACTTTAGAAAATGGTGATACATTTGGAGAATCTGGGTTAGCATATCTATATAATCAAGGTTTGTGTTCATATTTGTTCTGCCGTGGATCGATATCATTTGAATGATCTCATATTCAAACAGCCTTAGCTCCTACTGTATCTTTAATTATTTGTTTATCAGACAGTCACCAACAAGTAGTTCTGGTCTTACCTGTTTCTCAGTCCTCTCTGCTGCAGCTGACACTGTATCATGGCCTTTATGTTCATCCATCACACACAGCAGACAGATGCACTGCTGATCGGTACGACAGAAAACGTCCAGCAGTTTGTCATGATGAGAGCAGATCTTCTCCTGTAGTTGTGCGGTGGCTTTGACCAGCTTGTGCTTCTTGAAACCAGGAAATTCATAGTGAGGTTGGAGGTGAGTCTCACAGTAAGAGGCCAGACACACCAGACAGGACATGAGGGCTTTCTGCTTTCTGGTCCCAGTGCAGAAATCACACGCCACATCTCCAGGTCCAGCATAGCACAGAGCAGGAGGGGGAGCAGCCTGGAGTCCTGTCTTCTTCAGTTTCTCCACCAACTCAGCCAACATGTTATTTTTCCTCAGATTAGGCCTTGGAGTGAAGGTCTCTCTGCACTGAGGACAGCTATAGACCCCTTTCAGAACATCCTGATCCCAGCAGCCCTCAATACAGCTTCTACAGTAACTGTGTCCACAGGGGATGGTGACCGGCTCCTTCAGTAGATCCAGACAGACAGAACAACAGAACTGGTCCTGGTCCAGCAGATCTCCGTGCATAGCCATTTGGACGGTTGTTCACTCTCACACAGACAGACGACACAGAGACTCAGATCAGTTTCGTTTCCTCAGAAGAGAGTTTGTGGAGGGGAGGGACTTCCTGGTTCTGCCAGAGGGGTGGGGTTAGAGGGAGGGAGGGGTTAGAGGGAGGGAGAGAGAGAGAGAGAGAGAGAGAGAGAGAGAGAGAGAGAGAGAGAGAGAGAGAGAGAGAGAGAGAGAGAGAGAGAGAGAGAGAGAGAGAGAGAGACAGAGAGAGAGAGAGAGAGAGAGAGAGAGAGAGAGAGAGAGAGAGAGAGAGAGAGAGAGAGAGAGAGAGAGAGAGAGAGAGAGAGAGAGAACTGTCCACAATGTTAATAGAGACAAAGATTTGTGTTCCTAGGTTAGGGCCCTTAATATGGAATAAATTAAATAGAGTGGTTAGAATATATAAAGGGTAACAGTTTCTATGAAGTACATATGTATAATGCTTTTAATGAATTGTGTAATGCCTTAAACATATGTGCTATGACACTAACTATAACCATCCATAATAACTAATATGTGGTTGTAAAACTGTACAATGTGTTATAGATAATTAGCTACAATGGGGGATACAATGTACTGTAGCTGAAATGAATACCGTATGTATTGACTGATCATTGAGAATGATGTAACACTTTACATTACAGTGTGTTTATTGGTGTGTAATTATTCCTGTTAGTCCAGTGGTGTAAAAGTACTGTGATGCCTCATTCTTCCACTGTACTAGCAGCAGTAACCCTAGCCAGTAATAAGGCTACTGGAATGGAAAGTGTTACAGGAAATATAAAGGAAGGATTTATACATGTCATCTATGATATACTCTATGTAATGATATGTCTATGTCTTCTATATGGTGTTCTATACTGTATGTAATGATATGTCTATGTCTTCTAGATGGTGTTCTATACTGTATGTAATGATATGTCTATGTCTTCTATATGGTGTTCTATACTGTACGTAATGATATGTCTATGTCTTCTATATGGTGTTCTATACTGTATGTAATGATATGTCTATGTCTTCTATATGGTGTTCTATACTGTATGTAATGATATGTCTATGTCTTCTATATGGTGTTCTATACTGTATGTAATGATATGTCTATGTCTTCTATATGGTGTTCTATACTGTATGTAATGATATGTCTATGTCTTCTATATGGTGTTCTATACTGTATGTAATGATATGTCTATGTCTTCTAGATGGTGTTCTATACTGTATGTAATGATATGTCTATGTCTTCTATATGGTGTTCTATACTGTATGGAATGATATGTCTGTGTCTTCTATATGGTGTTCTATACTGTATGTATTATATGTCTATGTCTTCTATATTGTGTTCTATACTGTATGGAATGATATGTCTATGTCTTCTATATGGTGTTCTATACTGTATGTAATGATATGTCTATGTCTTCTAGATGGTGTTCTATACTGAATGTAATGATATGTCTATGTCTTCTAGATGGTGTTCTATACTGTATGTAATGATATGTCTATGTCTTCTAGATGGTGTTCTATACTGTATGTAATGATATGTCTATGTCTTCTATATGGTGTTCTATACTGTATGTAATGATATGTCTATGTCTTCTAGATGGTGTTATATACTGTATGTAATGATATGTCTATGTCTTCTAGATGATGTTCTATACTGTATGTAATGATATGTCTATGTCTTCTATATGGTGTTCTATACTGTATGTAATGATATGTCTATGTCTTCTATATGGTGTTCTATGCTGTATGTAATGATATGTCTATGTCTTCTATATGGTGTTCTATACTGTATGTAATGATATGTCTATGTCTTCTAGATGGTGTTCTATACTGTATGTAATGATATGTCTATGTCTTCTATATGGTGTTCTATACTGTATGTAATGATATGTCTATGTCTTCTATATGGTGTTCTATACTAACCCTAGCCCTAACCCTAACTGTATGTATTTCATGCAATTCTACATCATTTTACATGACTGGAGACTTTGGCAGAATATTTGTTAATACCACACAAATGATGGAAATGGCAGGCTACACTGACAAACTGAGAATCAGAGATCAATAAAAACAACCTTGTCTTGAATCCATCAATAGCCGAGGCCTAGGTGTGTGGAGACACATATTGTAGGCTACAATATGAGGAGGAAATGATAGTCCTAAAAATGCTTTCCAGTTTCACTGACTCACCCAATGATGCACAGCTCCCTCACTGGTGATGGCCGATGCACTCGTGCCAAAAGCCTATCTCTCTCTCTCTCTTTTGTAAAACAATATTTGGAAATTGATCCAATATTTTTGTGGCCTCCAGCATAGAGTCTAAATAAATGATGAAGTGCAACGCTGGAGAGATGAGAGTTCAGGCTCCTGTCTATCAGAGCAGAGAGGGAGAGAGATCATAGAAAGTGAATCTCATTCTAGTTAAATTTGAAGTCGGAAGTTTACATCCACCTTAGCCAAATACATTTAAACTCAGTTTATCAGAGCAGAGAGGGAGAGAGATCGTAGAGAGTGAATGTCATTGTCACGACTTCAGCCGATGCTGCCTCCCCTCCTTGTTCGGGCAGGCTTCGGCGTTCGTCGTCACCGGCTTACTAACCACTGCCGCCCCAATCATCATCACAATTGTCTTGTCTTGTCAATCACACACACCTGGTTCCTATCCCCTAATTAGTCAGTGTATAAGTGTTCCCTCTGCCCCCTTGTCCTTGTGGGGGATGGTTAATTGTGAGAGTAGTGTAGCTTGGTGGAGCTACTCATAACATTGTGTTGCCAGGGTAGATTTCCCCCCTGTGCCTATGTATTATTGGATATCCATTACAGTGTATTTGCCAGGGATGTTAGTTTGCCCTGTGCCTGTTTCGTTGATCGCTATTGGAGCGCATTTGTGTGTCAACGTAGGAATAAACTCTGTATTCGGTGATTACCCTCCTGCGCCTGACTCGTTCCACCACACTCATCACAGTCATTCTAGTTATGTGAGAGATACAGGCGTGCTTCTCACACAGCCACCGTCACGCGTCGGCCACGCGTTTGTCTCCAACATATACTATGCCCACATACTCTAGTGTAGCTGTGGGGCTTACAAGTCTGAATTTCTTACAGCCTAATTTTCAAGACATCAATGTACAGCAACATGTTTAGGTGTCACTGCAGAACACCCTCCATATGCATATGAACACATACTCAGAGGTGGGGCTTACAAGACTCACATTTCATATACTCAGAGGTGGGGCTTACAAGACTCACATTTCATATACTCAGAGGTGGGGCTTACAAGACTCACATTTCATATACTCAGAGGTGGGGCTTACAATACTCACATTTCATATACTTTTCAAGACATCACTGTAGGACGAACATTTGATTTGATATCAGAATATATACTTCAAATAAAATAAATCAATGTATGCTACAGCAGAACACATATTATAGTATATAGGCCTCCTGCCTATCTGATAATATGAAGCGCATATTCAGATTAACTTCACAGGACAGAACAAGTTTGTAAAGTTTTCCAGAACCTTCCACAACACGGCCAATTCCTGGTGCGTCTTCTCCCCCCTATCTCTTGTTTTGCTCCTGGTGTCTGTGACAGATCTGGGTCCTTTAGCAATCCATGACCTCACATAGGGGACTGGGTTGAATTTGGTCAGGGGTGGGCCAACAAGGTTCAGAAAGAGTAGCCCTGATATGGTGGAGGTATGCAGAGAGGCGCGGGTTGAGGTGCAAATCAGATTCATTTGAGAAAATCCCCGCTGGCCTTCTGCACTGGAGATGGGGATGGTGCTGACCACCATCAACATCTTTTTATTCCATCTGGAGATGGGGATGGTGCTGACCTCCATCAACATCTCTTTAAGTCCATCTGGAGATGGGGATGGTGCTGACCACCATCAACATCTCTTTAAGTCCATCTGGAGATGGGGATGGTGCTGACCACCATCAACATCTCTTTAAGTCCATCTGGAGATAGGGATGGTGCTGACCTCCATCAACATCTCTTTAAGTCCATCTGCAGATGGGGATGGTGCTGATCTCCATCAACATCTCTTTAAGTCCATCTGGAGATGGGGATGGTGCTGACCTCCATCAACATCTCTTTAAGTCCATCTGTAGATGGGGATGGTGCTGACCTCCATCAACATCTCTTTAAGTCCATCTTTAAGACCATCAACATCTCTTTAAGTCCATCTGGAGATGGGGATGGTGCTGACCTCCATCAACATCTCTTTAAGTCCATCTGGAGATGGGGATGGTGCTGACCTCCATCAACATCTCTTTAAGTCCATCTGGAGATGGGGATGGTGCTGACCTCCATCAACATCTCTTTAAGTCCATCTGGAAAGTCTCCTTTATCATTACCATCAGTGTCCCTGTACTGCCTGTAGGCCCGTATGACCGTACGTGGACTGCCAATGCCAAACCTCTGGCAGAGAGATTCTATCTCTGTTTCTCCATACAGTGCTCCTGCATCCTCTGGCCAGTATTGAGCATAAAGCACCTTCAGCTCCTCTATGAACTGGCTGTATCCTGTATTGTCCACTGGTGACTGCCCTGTGTGCAGTAATAACACCCTCACTTCCCTGGTGACTGCCCTGTGTGCAGTAATAACACCCTCACTTCCCTGGTGACTGCCCTGTGTGCAGTAATAACACCCTCACTTCCCTGGTGACTGCCCTGTGTGCAGTAATAACACCCTCACTTCCCTGGTGACTGCCCTGTGTGCAGTAATAACACCCTCACTTCCCTGGTGACTGCCCTGTGTGCAGTAATAACACCCTCACTTCCCTGGTGACTGCCCTGTGTGCAGTAATAACACCATCACTTCCCTGGTGACTGCCCTGTGTGCAGTAATAACACCCTCACTTCCCTGGTGACTGCCCTGTGGGCAGTAATAACACCCTCACTTCCCTGGTGACTGCCCTGTGGGCAGTAATAATTGTGTAGTGTCTCTTTTGGAGCTCGAGTGACAATTTTAGGGCCGGTTTCCCGGATATCTCCATTGAACATGCTTTTTAGTCTAGGACTAGGCTTAATCTGTGTCGGGGAAACCGGCCCATATAGTTTAAGTAGAAAGTAAGTTATTCCAGCTTGTAGTGGGCAGACTAGTCCTTGGGAATTGTCCTTTTGTTCCTGGACCATTTTCCATGCAGCTCCAGGTGACAGAGAACACATCAATTGGGTCGAGCCTACAAGCTGTTCAATGATACTGAGGAAAATTACATAGAGACAGAGAACCAATTGAGAAAACATATCAATGGTTCTGAATGCCAACCAATACACATCAGAAACATACATCATGATTAATGTGATAGAACCTGCTCTTACCATGAGAAACAGATTCCCCAATCTTCTCTTCCTCTTCTTCATCTTTAATGTTGACATTCAGCTCCAATGTAGGGAATGTCCTCTTGGTGTAACGGTCAAGATGTTGCTTTCTCCCGCGGTAGACCTGGTTCATATCCCGTCGGTTACATTAAGCAGTCTATTCTCTGAAAATAGTCCAGACAGCATGTACCCAACAGTGAGGTCAGTGGGATTGGAGAGAGTCCCCTCTCCCTCTCTCTGTCAGCTGGGTAAACACCTCCCGAGTATCATTTCTTACTCGGCAGGATCCGTCCACGTTTTCGGAGGGCTCCTGGCAAGCGGGGAGTCGCCGACCCGCGTTCAATGTGCCGGTCCGCTTAGCGAGTGCGTCCCGCACGCCCCCATGTCTTCTTTTTTTTCATTTTCATATTTTTGAAAAAAAAAAAAATCATATTTTTTTTCCTGCTTCAAAGTAGATTAAGTGAAGCTTCACCTCCATTCAGGCAGTTATCACACCCCCCCACCCGGATTCGACCCCACTGGTCATTTAAAGACGTGTTTGGCTACGGGCACGTGGTAAGTTATGCGTTCACCTGGTAGTCGTCTTTTTTTTCATTTTCATTTTCATATTTTTTTTTTTTTTTTTGGTAGTCATTTAGCAGACACTCTTATCCAGAGCGACTTACAGTTAGTGATGCATATTTTCTTCATATTTTTTATTTTTTTTATATATTTTTTTCTAGCTTTATAAAAAAACAAACGGATAAAAACCTGGTTTTCTAATATGTACGGGTTCATGAGGGTTGCCTAAACACACATGTGACATTTTGGAAGGATGTGACCTTTTTAACCCTTCGAAACAGCACCTATGACCACAATGTAAGGCACTTCCGGTTGTCACAGGAAGCTGTAATTAAACACATATCCTCATTGGGACAAGCTCTTACAGAATCCTGAGTTTCAGGTCAATCCGTGAAAAACAAAACTTTTTACAGAGGGTTGAATGTAGCGTTTTCACTATCTGCTGGTGGATACATCTAAACCATGTTTAGGGTCAATCTTCCCACTTCCGGTTGCTCCAGGAAGCTTAAACTCAACACAGGTAATCCTTATAGTGGCCTGATGGGTTGACAAAGTCACGCGGCGAACATGGGACAGTTAGACCACTGCGCCACTCAGGAGTAGTATGCCACAGAGGCAGGGTTGCCAGGTGAAGCTACATTTCTAACCCAATGATAACTCAAAACCCGTACAAAAGCCTGAAAACTAGCCCCATTTCTTTTTTTCACAGCAAGAGAGGACTTGCCATAATAATCCAATAAACCCTTTTTCCATAATGTTATCAAGCCAATTAAGAAGGAATATCATAGTAACGGCTTTAGAAGCAAAATTCGAGTTTCCTCAAAATAATAATTATTGCAAGCTATGGCATAACATAATAAAGGAATTTGAATATGTGGCAAGAGAAAAGATAATTCGCCCTAATTAAAATCGCCAGATCATTTTCCATCAATGGATGTTGATTTAACTCGTTTAACTGCTAGGATTAAGCAATAAGGCACAATGGGGTATGGGATATGGCCATATACCACAAACCCCGGGGTGCCTTATTACTATTATAAACTGGTTACCAATCACTGATTTAAATATTAATAATATGTATATGAACTAAATATGCTTGTCAACAACTTCCAGTGTTTATTTTTTAGAATTTGTTTTACCTATAGCCTAATCTGACTACTGTTACCATCAATCTACTGCGTTCTAACAACTGATCGGCTTTGATCATTTCAAATTTAATTAACTAAAAATGTCCATTAATAATAGCATAATAACACAAGTCTACAACAAACTGAAGTTATAGGCTACTTATTAAATAGGTTTTTCAGTCTAAGTCTACCCCTAACCAGTTTGAATACACTGTTTGATTTCACCCCCAGACCCCAAAACACACCCCATTCAAAACAGTTTTAACAGCCCCCCACCCGATGCAACTCAATATTAAGAAGGCATACAGTCAGTGTACAGACCAATGCACTACCCCCAGGATCACAACAAGCCCCTCACACATTGGACCACACACACACAATGTGAATGGAAATATATTATTATATTTTTATATATTACAATCACAAGAAAGGGTGTTGGTTATTTTAGTTTTCCAAGTAACATTTCTTGGACATGTCCTTACTTTAAAAAGAAGCATGTTTGGTCTTGTTTGAATCAGCCCAATTCTCTGGTTGGAGAGAGTCCCCTCTCCCTCTCTCTGTCTCCTCCCGAGTATAATTTCTTACTCGGCAGGATCCGTCCACGTTTTCGGAGGGCTCCTGGCAAGCGGGGAGTCGCCGACCCGCGTTCAATGTGCCGGTCCGCTTAGCGAGTGCGTCCCGCACGCCCCCATGTCTTCTTTTTTTTCATTTTCATATTTTTGAAAAAATAATTTTTCATATTTTTTTTTCTGCTTCAAAGTAGATTAAGTGAAGCTTCACCTCCATTCAGGCAGTTATCACACCCCCCCACCCGGATTCGACCCCACTGGTCATTTAAAGACGTGTTTGGCTACGGGCACGTGGTAAGTTATGCGTTTACCTGGTAGTCGTCTTTTTTTTCATTTTCATATTTATGAAAATATATATATATATATATATTTTTTGGTAGTCATTTAGCAGACACTCTTATCCAGAGCGACTTACAGTTAGTGATGCATATTTTCTTCATATTTATTTTTTTTTTTTTTTTTTTTTTTTCTAGCTTTATAAAAAAACAAACGGATAAAAACCTGGTTTTCTAATATGTACGGGTTCATGAGGGTTGCCTAATCACACATGTGACATTTTGGAAGGATGTGACCTTTTTAACCCTTCGAAACAGCACCTATGACCACAATGTAAGGCACTTCCGGTTGTCACAGGAAGCTGTAATTAAACACATATCCTCATTGGGACAAGCTCTTACAGAATCCTGAGTTTCAGGTCAATCCGTGAAAAACAAAACTTTTTACAGAGGGTTGAATGTAGCGTTTTCACTATCTGCTGGTGGATACATCTAAACCATGTTTAGGGTCAATCTTCCCACTTCCGGTTGCTCCAGGAAGCTTAAACTCAGCACAGGTAATCCTTATAGTGGCCTGATGGGTTGACAAAGAAGACAGTTTGATATGGCAATATAAACCCACATAGGCATCAAGTTGAAGTTAGGGCAGCAGGCAATGTATTTCTATATCCCCTGTGGAGGCTGGCCACTCTCTCCCCCCTTTCTCCTAGCCTGCTGCACCTCATATGACATTTTGGAAGGATTTAACCTATTTGAAAAAAGTTGAAAGGCAACGTGGATCTACTGTGGTGTAGTTCTTCCCAGCATTGCAACCAAATCAGATTTGTATTACATATTGCCTGGAGTGATTTAAAAAGGAAAGAAAGATCTAATCTTTACCCAAATGGTCTCAAATTATAGGCCTGATCACCCTGGACCAATGCCTGTTGGTAATTTCAGTAGAACCAAGCAACTCAAGTAGCTATTCAACCTCAAAACTACCTGGTTTTGCTATACATTCAAAACAGCAGTATAATGTGAAATTTTTTGTGGGCATTTAAAAATGACAGAAAATATTTTCCAAAATGGTCTCAAATGAGCTGTACTCTCAGGCCCATGGGAGAAAGGGTTTTACTAGGCAGGGAGTGTAGAACAAGATGCATGGAGCTCCAGAGGTCACAAGGTCAATGTGGGCCTGCATGGATGTCAGCAGGGCATGAGGGAGAAGGCCCAAGTGAATAGGTGTGTCTGTGTGAGTGTGTGTGTGAGTGATGTATGTTGTTAAGCTATGGAATTAATTGTACAGCATTGGATTGGTGTTGGCATGGGGTAGAGGGAGTTTACATATACCAGTCATTTCCTTTTAAATCCATGAAGGGAAGTGGACAAGTTCACACTTAGAAAGGAGATAATAGTTCCACACCTAATGTGTCCTGATAACTACAGGAATGGAACCATATTGAGGTTGGCTGCTTTCTATACGGTTTGATGGGAGAGAGAGAGAGACAGAGACAGAGACAGAACAGAGACAGAGACAGAGAGAGAGACAGAGAGAGAGAGAGAGAGAGAGAGAGAGAGAGAGAGAGAGAGAGAGAGAGAGAGAGAGAGAGAGAGAGAGAGAGCGAGAGAGAGAGAGAGAGAGCAGAGAGAGAGAGAGAGAGAGAGAGACAGAGACAGAGAGAGAGAGAGAGTGAGAGAGAGGAGAGAGAGAGAGAGAGAGAGAGAGAGAGAGAGAGAGAGAGAGAGAGAGAGAGAGAGAGAGAGAGAGAGAGAGAGAGAGAGAGAGAGAGAGAGAGAGAGAGAGAGAGAGAGAGGACATCAGGTAAAGTTCTGGAGATGAGGAAATATGTGTGCAGAAAGAAACCCTACCGTATGGTTAACCCCAGTTAGGCCCAGTATGGACTATCAATACAAGTGACCATTTAGAATGGGACCCAGTTCAATGGGTCTTAACAGAACTGGGGGATGTCAGCCATGAAGTTGTCTAAACACAACTGGAATATAATTTGTTTGTGATTCATTGTTAATGGATTTTCCATTAGGAACACAGGGGGAAAACCTAACACAACAACACACATAACACACAACCAATAAAAACAAAGGGGGAGGAAACCACTAAAGACATTACCATATTGTCATTTTCTAACGACAGGGAGAAAACATGTAAAATCTAGAAGACTACTTTAGATCTGGTCAGAAGAAGCCTAGTGCACTACGTAGGGAACAGGGAGAGATTTGGACAGAGACAGTAACTCCTGTATGGAAAATCTTCATTCTAATGACAGTGAGCAAATCTCCACCCTATTCCCTATGTAGTGCACTACTTTAGATCTAGTCAGAAGTAGCCTAGTGCACTACGTAGGGAACAGGGTGTCATTTGGGCCAGAGTCAGTAACTCCCCTGGGTATGAATTGTCTCTCTATCTTATCTGTCTTCTATATTATGTTCTCCTCTCCTCCTCTCTTCTCTCCTCTATTCACTCTATTCTATCATCCACACCACATGCCAGCTTCAACACAATCCATTTACAAGTTAAAGACACACCTTGGAATAAATAGCAAAGGAAAACTACTACTAGATGGATTTTTTATTTCCCATCACCATGAATCATATTTAATAACTGAACAGTAGCAGACCTAACTTCATCTGTTCCTGACTCTGGATAGTGGATTAAAAAGACCATCAATCTCCAATGATATTAAAGTACAATTCTGAACATTACTGATATACTGAGTGACAAGTCAAGATATCTGCTGGGTTTTTATTGTTTGGTTAATAGCACCACCTGCTGGACAGGTTTAATGTTGCTTGACTGAGCAGTACGGGAAAATAAAAGATGCCAAATTTAGGGCCGGTGTCCCGGACATATCCATTGAACATGCTTTTTAGTCTAGGACTAGGCTTCATCTGTGTCCGGGAAACCGGCCCATATAGTTCAATTAGCAAGTAAGTAACACTACCTGTTCCATGATACTGAGGAAAATTACATTGAGACAGAGAACCAATTGAGAAAACATTTCAACGGTTCTGAATGACAACCAACATACATTAACAGCATACATCATGATTAATGTAAATGTATAAGATTAAAACATTGCACTTACAAATAATATGAATGCATTGAATTGTAATTCATAACATCTTCTGAAGATCAAATCAAACAAATCATTGTACATAAAAACAGAGCAGAATGAATCATCACATCTGGGGACCATCACCACCAGCATGACTAGTATCTATGTGGACCCTACTACAGTTTAACCAGCTCAGCTATAGACTACACCAGCATGACTAGTATCTATGTGGACCCTACTACAGTTTAACCAGCTCAGCTATAGACTACACCAGCATGACTAGTATCTATGTGGACCCTACTACAGTTTAACCAGCTCAGCTATAGACTACACCAGCATGACTAGTATCTATGTGGACCCTACTACAGTTTAACCAGCTCAGCTATAGACTACACCAGCATGACTAGTATCTATGTGGACCCTACTACAGTTTAACCACCTCAGCTATAGACTACACCAGCATGACTAGTATCTATGTGGACCCTACTACAGTTTAACCAGCTCAGCTATAGACTACACCAGCATGACTAGTATCTATGTGGACCCTACTACAGTTTAACCAGCTCAGCTATAGACTACACCAGCATGACTAGTATCTATGTGGACCCTACTACAGTTTAACCAGCTCAACTATAGACTACACCAGCATGACTAGTATCTATGTGGACCCTACTACAGTTTAACCAGCTCAGCTATAGACTACACCAGCATGACTAGTATCTATGTGGACCCTACTACAGTTTAACCAGCTCAGCTATAGACTACACCAGCATGACTAGTATCTATGTGGACCCTACTACAGTTTAACCAGCTCAGCTATAGACTACACCAGCATGACTAGTATCTATGTGGACCCTACTACAGTTTAACCAGCTCAGCAGTACCATTGAGAGAAACCCCAGGATAGAGGGGCTGAGTGAATGTGGTCTGGACTCTGTGGAGGAGGGTCATTGTGTCAGAGACACTGTAGAAGGACAGAGTACCTGCCTTGTGATCCAGGTACACTCCTACTCTGGAGGACTGAGGGCCTGATACTTTAGTCCTAACATTATTGTGTCTGAACCAATAACCACCACTATAGTAGTGTAAACTCCAGGACTTGTCATTGAGTCCAAATCCACCATCTGTCCCTGTTCTGCTGATGTCTTTATATGAGACTGCTGTAACACACAACCCACTCCACTCCACCTCCCAGTAACAGCATCCAGACAGACCCTCTCTACACAGAACCTGGTAGTGGTTTGTGAATCTGTCTGGATGAACAGGATATGGTTGTTCTTGGCCTGTATAGGTCACCTTTCTGTTCCCTTCAGACAGAGAGAGGCGTGTGCATGCTGTGTTTGGGTCCAGTGTGAGCTGACAGGAATCTGGGAGAAGAGCAGAGCAGAGACCAATGAGGGGAGTTAGAACAATAAGTGAAGTCAGATACTGTATCTACCCTGTCTTTGATTAGAGCACAGCAGAGATCAAATCAGAGAAATATGAGGAGTCAGATAGATACCCAGTCTTTGATTAGATCTACTATTGCTATATATTTCTAGAGGGATTGTTAGGAGTGTCAGTAAAAAGATACTGTTAGTTACTTCAGAATAAAGAGACTCACATTGTAAGAACTGTTCTCTGGTCTTGGGCTCTGGAGGCAGTACAACCTCCACTATATTCACTACAGACACACAAACACATTCACAGAGAGAGGGGATGTTATCATCATACCATATTCCACATGAATATGACTAGTAGGGAACTTTCAATGGTCTAAAGTTGATGTTCTTATTATTTTCAACACACCTGTAGTGGAGATCTTGGTCCATTCTCCTTTAAGGATGTCTTCTAGTTTCTTTCTCAGTTCAGACACAGTCTTACTCACATCTCCAAAGTACTGAAGAGGACGGACAACGATGCTGGGTAAGTCTGAAGATACACTGGTACCGGAGAGTGACTGATAACTCTGGGGGGAGAGAGAGAGAGAGAACAGAACCAAATGATTGAGAGTTTCACATTGAGTTTTAGTTTCATATCACATTTTTTGTATCAAGGCAGTTGAGTTACCTGGAGGAAATGGATGTGATCCTCTGTGTGTGAGAGCTGCTCCAGCTCAGTGCTTCTCTTCCTCAGCTCAGCTATCTCCTGCTCCAGTTGCTCCAGGAGTCCTTCAGCTTGACTCACTTGAGCCTTCTCTTGGGCTCTGATCAGCTCCTTCACCTCAGAGCGCCTTCTCTCAATGGAGCGGATCAGCTCGGTAAAGATCTTATCACTGTCCTTCACTGCTGCCTGTGCAGAGCGCTGTTAAGAGAGAGAGAGAGACTGACTTGTCTTACTTTAATGAGCCATCCTCATTACACTAACACCCCCACCCCTAAAAACACATTGCGTGACACCACAACCTCCACACAATCACATTATCCAGTACCCAACACCACAGTACAATACACCAACCAGCAGCACATTCCAACCGTCCATCCAACCCCTCCTCTCCAGCCGTACAGACAGCCCCCCTGAGCCCCCATACCTCCTGAAACATCTCCACACTGTTGATCATTTTGTACAACTCAAACTCAACCCTAAGGCGTCAACAGTAATGGCATTACCCTGGCAACACAGAAAAAACATGATGAACAGTCTGTCATTGCAGAAAACGGACACCCCTCCCCAACTCCCAGGTCAACCCGAGCCAACCAGCTATTGGTGTCCAGGGCTCCATGTAATACCCTCCACTGGACGACCCCTGACCTTTCCAGCACTGGGAGCTTATAGAGCCCCTCCACCTATACCCGGCCATGCTCTCAGCCCCCACAACCACCTGCCACTGATGCCCCTTCACTCCCACTAAGCTCAGAGTGTTAAAAGTCAGTAAGTCCTCTGGACTCTCCTGCCAGTCCCCAGTCTCTGCTGTCACTTGCAGTGGTGGAAACGGTGGTGGCCCCTCCTCAGGCTGCTCCAGCCCTCAGTACTGCAGCATAGAAATCTGAGACCACTGCTGTATTGAGTCTCTCCTGCCGCATGATGAAGATCTGCTGATCCAGCCCCAATCCACCAGCCATCCTCAACAGAGCACATGATGGTTCCCTCCAGCCCACCTCCGTACGGTACAGTAGCCTCTGTGCTGCTGAGTCAGAACGCTGCCACCCTGACCAGAAAAAATTCACTAACTTGCGCTGCAGGTCCACAAGCAGACCACCGGGGGCGTTGAGAATGGCCAATTTAAGCCATAGAGAGGATGCCTTGGGAGATGAACCACCTCCACTTCGTCAGCCTCGACACCACCGCTTGTGACACTCCTTCCCATTTCTTCCGAACCCCACCCCTCCGAGCCCAGATACACCCCAAGCATCTTGAGCCACTCACAGCCCCACTGCAACCCCCCTGGAAGCTGCGGAGGAGCCCTGTCCCTCCTTACCCACCCATCAGGTTCCCTCATCTCCCCACAACAGAAGTTACCCACCCATCAGGCTCCCTCATCTCCCCACAACAGAAGTTACCCACCAATCAGGCTCCCTCATCTCCCCACAACAGAAGTTACCCACCCATCAGGCTCCCTCATCTCCCCACAACAGAAGTTAGCCACCCATCAGGCTCCCTCATCTCCCCCACAACAGAAGTTACCCACCCATCAGGCTCCCTCATCTCCCCACAACAGAAGTTACCCACCCATCAGGCTCCCTCATCTCCCCACAACAGAAGTTACCCACCCATCAGGCTCCCTCATCTCCCCACAAGAGAAGTTACCCACCCATCAGGCTCCCTCATCTCCCCACAACAGAAGTTACCCACCCATCAGGCTCCCTCATCTCCCCAACAACAGAAGTTACCCACCCATCAGGCTCCCTCATCTCCCCACAACAGAAGTTACACGCCCATCAGACCAACGTAAACAATGGATTTTCTTGGTTTCCCCACTCTGTTTCTCCAACCCAAAAGAGCTGGGAGCATCCATCTCCCTCAACATGGAAAAACTAGCTCTTACAAGTGATCCTTTTGCTTTCTCTGAAATGAAAGCCACTAGGTCCCTGCGTAGTTCAGATAGATTATCTTGTAGCCCCACCCTACCTTGCCCCACCAGCTCAGCCTCCACCTCACTTATGAACCGCTCAAGCTCCCCCAGTACTCTCCTGGCCTCTGAAGAGGAAAAATATGTATACTGCTGACTGAAAACCTGAATCTGGGCTTTCCCTACGTCCCACCACTGACTGTGAGACTCAAACTCCCCCTTCTGCTGTCCCCACCTCTCCCAAAAGCCTTGGAAGTTTGAGCAAAAAGTGGCATCTTGGAAGAGCTTTACATGGAATTTCCAATAGGATACCTGCCTGGGCCCTGTTTAAACAGAGAACTGAGCCCTGTACTAGGTGCAGACACATTTTGGAAAGCAAAGACAAGGAAATTCATTTTGGCGCTAACCACATAACAACCTACCCTTACACACCTCTTTTGACATTTTAATGTTTTTGTTTGACTTATTCCCCCAGTCTCTGCTGCCGTTCATGTTAAGGAAGTCTAACCGTGAAATCTCCATAAGAGGTGGGAGGGAAATCACCACAATCAGAAACCAGTAGAGAAGCCCATAAAGCCGCCATGCCAGAAAAAACATCAATTTAAGCAGATTCTGAAGACATGCCCTTAAGAACCCATGACCCATTTTCTCAGCCTATACCGCTTCCTGGGTGAGAGGACACTAAACCCCTCATTCTTCATCACGTGTTGTACTGACCTTACAAACCTTCCAGGATCAATCAAATAAGACTCCAGCAGAATCTTCTTTTCCCCTTTAGTCTCCATCAGGAACCTAGAAAGTTCTCTCACCGTATATACTGGGCACTCAGCCTGACTGGCTGACAGCTAAGGACCCAATGAGCCGTCTGAAAACGAGACGCCTGGTCCTCCGCTCCCGCAGACTCACCTCCCCCCTCTTCCTCCTCCTCCCCAGTCTCTGCCCCCCTGCACTTCCCCCCTGATCAGAGCCTCTTCCCCAATGACAGGCAATATTTCCTGGGATGAGCCCACCAAGCCTTCGCCCACCGGAGTCTCTGTTACTACAGAAACCTGCCTCAGCTCATGTAGCCCAGCTGCAACCCTCCACACCACCGCTTTCTCCACGGCCTGCGCACCACCACTTGGCCATGCACTACTACCGTGTAGCTCAGTTGGTAGAGCATGGCGCTTGCAACGCCAGGGTTGTGGGTTCGTTTTCCATGGGGGGACAGTATGAAAATGTATGCACTCAATAACTTTAAGTCGCTCTGGATAAGAGCATCTGCTAAATGACTAAAATGTAAAACATTTACTCTCCTCCCTCCTGGTACCCCTGCCATTTTTTTTGCAATTCTGAGTCATCACTACTTTAGTAAGGAAAAACACTTTATTCAGTACTACTGCAGTAGCTTAATAATTCCAATAGATGGCAGCATAAGACCATGAATGACATTTCAGAAGATTAGTTTAGTTCTCTCCCTGGATACACCACCACTCCACCTCACAGGAAAACTCCTCCTGCCTGAGCTTTTTACTGTCCCTTTCCACACTGCTAACGCAAGAGGAAGGACTGAAAAAGCATTTAACACATTACTGTGAAGTAATATAATGTTGATTCATGTTTATTATTACCTGTTTTTATGGTCATGTTTTGAAATTATACTTCATTACTATAATGATTATCAATATGCCTGAACATTAATTCAGTCACCTCTGGTCGACAAAAACTTATTTTCCTAGTACATTAATTGTCAAATTCATCAACCAGCATCGAGCACTCAGCCTTCTCACGCAAGCGAGGGGCATGTTGAGGTAAATATGCTAACCGCGACGGTTGCATTATGTAATTTATTGGTGGGCTGGAAGATGCAGTGTTTTTTATTTTCTATTCAGAGGCTATTTACTCCCAATATGAGATAATTTTATATAGAAGGTTTTTATAATGCATGTTTACTAGGATTGAGGTTAGCGCATCTGAGTAGGGATTATTTGGGTTCAATACCTGTCCTACCTATCAATCATATTGCTGCTTGTAGCCTATAACTGATGATCCCTACACTAGAAACACCCAAAACTATCTGTGCTAGCAAACCCTGTGTTCCACCCATCCCCTGTGTAACCTTGAAGTTTGTTAAGAAACAAACACTTGTCTATGAAAACAGACATGTTTAACGGATTCCGCTTGGCACCCATCCGAGAACACACGAAAACCACTTGCAAATTTACCAAAACTAACCAACTACTTGCGGTCTGTTCGGAAGCAATAAACGGAGGCAGATTAGCCACCACAACTCTTATCGAAAGAGGCGACATCTGCACCAACACACCCCTCACAACAAGACAAACCTTTTTCATTAACACAACCACCGCCTTGTTCATTTTGGATTTAGAGTGCAGATGTTCCGCTCCAACCTGTTCGCCGACCATGAGCAAAACTTCCTCCACACCTTTCTCCGGAACGCACCCGAAGCGACAGCGTTTCTTCTCCACTCGGTTGAGGCCATCACGCCGCCCTAACAAACTACCCCTACTCCCCCCTCAACTCTAAACGATAAACAGTGGAAACCAATAAACAAACCCTCCACCATCAGAAAATAAATTCAGAAAATACGCAAGAACCAAAAGAAAAAAGAATAGTAGCCCTCCTCACGAACCACAAATCTCTCACACAACCAACTTCTTCTTCTATGATAAAATGGCGTTCCACAAACCAACATTAAAGGTGCATGCCGCCACCTACTGTGCTGGAGTGTGTGGTCAATCACGGTTTCCAACATTTCTAAATCCTCCTACTTAACTCAGTACTTCTGAGAAAATAAAGAAGATCCCTACTAACTTCTAATAGACCCTCCCCCATCCCCTAAATCCCTTCCAACCCCCCCCAACCCCGTCCAACCTCAATGACCCTAAACTTCAATCTTTCCCTCTCTTCAACATACTTACAACAATATAACAACACATGCTCCACCGTTTCATCGACCGTACCCCCCAGACACAAACCCTTCCCATGCTTGCCAACCAGATGTAATGACGAGATCAATGTACAATGTCCTAAGCGCAATCTAGTAAACACCACCTCTTCCTTCCTAATCTGACCTTCAAATCTTGTATATATCTAGTTTCAAAGCTCTTTTAGCTAACTGGCCTACAATTTCATTCCCTTCCACACCCGAATGTGCTGGGACCCAGCAGAATCTCACTACTACACCCATTCTCTCAATTCTCCAAAATAACATGAATACCTCCAATAGCAAGTCACTCCTATTAGATTTACCTGATGATAAACAATTCAATACAGACAGAGAATCTGAGTATACTATAATTCTAACAGGTTGTACGTCCTCCACCCACAGGAGGACAACTACAGTGGGGGAAAAAAGTATTTAGTCAGCCACCAATTGTGCATGTTCTCCCACTTAAAAAGATAAGAGAGGCCTGTAATTTTCATCATAGGTACAAGTCAACTATGACAGACAAAATTAGAAAAAAAATCCAGAAAATCACATTGTTCTTTGGATGCAACTCAGCATTCTTTGTCCTCCAAACACGACGAGTTGAGTTTTTACCAAAAAGTTAAATTTTGGTTTCATCTGACCATATGACATTCTCCCAATCCTCTTCTGGATCATCCAAATGCACTCTAGCAAACTTCAGACGGGCCTGGACATGTACTGGCTTAAGCAGGGGGACACGTCTCGCACTGCAGGATTTGAGTCCCTGGCGGCGTAGTGTGTTACTGATGGTAGGCTTTGTTACTTTGGTCCCAGCTCTCTGCAGGTCATTCACTAGGTCCCCCCGTGTGGTTCTGGGATTTTTGCTCAGCGTTCTTGTGATCATTTTGACCCCACGGGGTGAGATCTTGCGTGGAGCCCCAGATCGAGGGAGATTATCAGTGGTCTTGTATGTCTTCCATTTCCTAATAATTGCTCCCACAGTTGATTTCTTCCCAGCCTGGTGCAGGTCTACAATTTTGTTTCTGGTGTCCTTTGGCAGCTCATTGGTCTTGGCCATAGTGGAGTTTGGAGTGTGACTGTTTGAGGTTGTGGACAGGTGTCTTTTATACTGATAACAAGTTCAAACAGGTGCCATTAATACAGGAAACGAGTGGAGGACATAGGAGCCTCTTAAAGAAGAAGTTACAGGTCTGTGAGAGCCAGAAATCTTGCTTGTTTGTCGGTGACCAAATACTTATTTTCCACCATAATTTGCAAATAAATTCATAAAAAATCCTACAATGTGATTTTCAGGATTGTTTTCCCTCAATTTGTCTGTCATAGTTGACGTGTACCTATGATGAAAATTACAGGCCTCTCTCATCTTTTTAAGTGGGAGAACTTGCACAATTGGTGGCTGACTAAATACTTTTTTCCCCCACTGTACATACAGATGTTGATTTAAATGCACCAATAGATATCCTTAAAGCTATATACTGGATTCTGTCCATGCCGCTGTTCCATAAACTATACACTCATAATCAATTGTCGTCCTGATCAGAGCTCTATAAATATCTATCAACAATTGTCTGTCAGCACCCTATTCATAACCAGAGACCCACACAACCAACTACCGCAAAAGTGATGGAATGAGAGAGGCAGAGACATCGTTACAACACTGTACATTGCCATAATATAAAGTTTCTTCTTCTTTGGAGTTTAACAGCGGTTGGCATCCAATATGTTGCATTACCGCCTCCAACTGGACTATAATATAAATCCATTATACTTTGTGATACAAAATGGGAAAAGGGGAAATTATAATGATACAGAAAAACACCCTTCCAACTAACCCTACACTCATTAAATACCCACTACCCAATTCCACTACTTTGACCCTATCTGCTCCTGCACCATGCCAACGGCCTGGGAGGACGGGACACCACCACTCAACACACCCTGTAACTCTTCTGAAGTCTAATCTTGTATGCCCAAATACTTCGCTGCAGCTGCCACAACAACATCTATTTTCTGTGATTTACGTTCCATTTCTGCGGTACAGTCGATAACCATTGCTATGAATGCTAAGAAGCTAACTTTACTGAATCATATATCACTCTTTGGCCTTTGACTTTGTCGGGTAAAGACTCAAAACTCAAAAGGACTGGATGCGTCCCACCAAACGGCGGGCATCACAAACACCAGGAATCTTCAACTTGAATTTCTCCACCTCCACACTTAACATTACCCCAGAAATCACTCCTTTCAATGGTGCCCTGTTCCTAAGAGCAAAGCAAGAAACAGATTTTGACCCAAGTTGCGTGACACGGATCGCCCACTCCCTCTGGTCAGAAGAAACACCAACAAATATCACAAGTCCACTACAGGTTACCTTCACTGATTCAACTGCACCCAACTGCTTTCCCACCCACCCTGAAACCACAAATGGATCTGCCAAAAGGTATGGATCCACGTTCTCCTACAATGTATCTCCTACTGCACCAGATTCTTCTTTATCATGTCCATTGATGCCAGGCTCTGGTTCTGAGCTCTTCACCACACCTTCTACCTCACTTAACTCTCCCTCATTCATTTCCATTTCACCTCCAGAACTCAGTCTGGCGAATGGCTCACTCTGTTTGCACTTGAATTATAACATTTGAAAGTCTCTATTCCTTTGAATCTTATGTGAGTGTAATGTTTACTGTTCATTTCTGATTGTTTATTGTCTATTTAACTTGCTTTGTTTCCCATGCCAATGAAGCCCTTTGAATTGATTGAATTGAGAGAGAGAGAGAGAGAGAGAGAGAGAGAGAGGGCTCCATGTTAATGTATAGGGGACATGAGTCAGTCATGGTTACTCATGGTTATGTGATGAAGTAGCCCCGCCAGCGATTTCAAAATCAGTGTCAGCCCTCAGCCCAATAGGGAATGTCCTCTTTGTGTAACGGTCAAGCTGTTGCTTTCTACCGCGGTAGACCTGGTTCATATCCCGTCGGTTACATTAAGCAGTCTATTCTCTGAAAAGAGTCCAGACAGCATGTACCCAACAGTGAGGTCAGTGGGATTGGAGAGGGGCCCCTCCCCCCCCCCCCCTCTCTCTCTCGCTGACTGGAGTAGAGAAGTGAAATGGTGTGTCTCCTCTGGTCAACAATACTCACCTTGAGAGACTTTACAGCCTGTTTGAGCTCCTTCAGCTCCTTCTCTCTCTCCTGGAATCTCTGCTGGACTTTCTGCTGACTCATCCCCAGCTGCCTCTGTGGAGAATCACTCTATCTTTAATTATTTTTTTTATCAGACAGTAACCAACAAGTAGTTCTGGTCTTACCTGTTTCTCAGTCCTCTCTGCTGCAGCTGACACTGTATCATGGCCTTTATGTTCATCCATCACACACTGATAACAGATACACTGCTGATCGGTACGACAGTAAACCTCCAGCAGTTTGTCATGATGAGAGCAGATCTTCTCCTGTAGTTGTGCGGTGGCTTTGACCAGCTTGTGCTTCTTGAAAGCAGGAGATTCATAGTGAGATTGGAGGTGAGTCTCACAGTAAGAGGCCAGACACACCAGACAGGACATGAGGGCTTTCTGCTTTCTGGTCCCAGTGCAGACATCACACGCCACATCTCCAGGTCCAGCATAGCACAGAGCAGGAGGGGGAGCAGCCTGGAGTCCTGTCTTCTTCAGTTTCTCCACCACTTCAGCCAACACAGTGCTCCTGTTCAGAACAGGCCTTGGGGTAAAGGTCTGTCTGCACTGTGGACAGGTGTGGACCCCTTTCAGATCATCCTGATCCCAGCTTTCTTTAATACAGCCCATACAGTAGCTGTGTCCACAGGCAGTAGTCACCGGATCCTTCAGTAGATCCAGACAGATGGAGCAAGAGAACAGTTCCTGATTCTCTGCCATTTTGGTGCTCTCTCCCGTAGGTTAAGCAATGGCAGTGTCAAAGATTACTTTCTGTTCAGTGTCAAAGATGACTTTCTGTTTCATGGAACTCTACACCAGAGGACAGGAAGTGGCTTCCTCTTGACTGTGTACTCTGTATGTAGAGGGGATGTGGTTTATTTGATGAGGAAGCGTGACAGAGTGTTGGGTAGTAGGCAGAGATGGTTAGTATTTATGTTACATGTATTTGAAATACGTATTTTAATTACTTCTGAATATTTTGTCATTAGAATTACACTGGGCTGAACTACACTCTAATACATTTTGTATTTTTTATTTTCCAAATAAATACTAAATACTTTTCTACACAATTTATCATAGAGGTTCACATGTTGTGGCCCCCCTTTCACCCTGCAATGGTATCAGAAGTCTGATAGCACTATGGTGTGATAAGAATGTCTGTTAAATTAACTAAATATACATGTATATGTAAACATGTTGATAAATACTTTGTTGAGGGAAAATGTACTTGATATGATTGTAATATTTTGTTGTCTCACCAAGCTGTCTTAAGATGAAGGCACTAATTAAAAGTCACCCTGGATAAATGCGTCTGCTAAATGACTAAAATGTAAATGTCGATGTAAAAATGAATAATTGCAAAGCATGCTGAGTATTATTCTAAAGAGCTCCGCCCCTAAACAAGGCCAATAATAATACCCAGTGTGCTTTACAGTTAATTTGGTAGGTTCATTTTCACATATACATTTACATTTTAGTCATTTAGCTTATCCAGAGTGACTTGCTCAACTAAGGTAGATAGCAAAATACAGTGTCACTGTCATAGCAAGAAAAAAGGTTTTGTCACTGTTTCTGAGAATGTTGTTGGTGTTCGGATCGGTTACTTGCAAATGTGTTTTTGTATTTAAAATGAATACATTACATTGAATGAAATACATTACAAAATACAAGTATTTAGTAGTTTATTTTGATACATTGATCTTGATGGTATTTTGTATCTGTATTTTGTAATTGTATGTAGTAATTTCTACCCATCCGTGGTAGTAGAATACTCTGTCTGCAGGGGGTTTTCAGGGCATGACCAGGACACTGGAGGCAAAGGACCGGTTTAAACAGGAAAATGTCCTGGAGTTTTATTAAAAAGAAATGTTTCACAAATCACTTTGAAAAGGCATTGAAAAGACAAAATAAAATACCTATCTCTCCTCAGAGCATAATTACTGGGCAATCACTTACAAACTCAAGAGATCAGGGTGTTGTTTCAGTTCTCGGAACAGGGTTCTGAGAACTGACACATCTCAGTTTTCAACCCTAATGCTGAGCTGTTGTGACTTCTATCTCAACAACAGGATGCTGCCCCTCACCCAGAAGCTGTTTTGGCACTCCGCCTAGAACAGTTGGTTTAGACAGAGGATCAACAACAGGATGCTGCCCCTCACCCAGAAGCTGTTTTGGCACTCCGGCTAGAACAGTTGGTTTAGACAGAGGATCAACAACAGGATGCTGCCCCTCACCCAGAAGCTGTTTTGGCACTCCGCCTAGAACAGTTGGTTTAGACAGAGGATCAACAACAGGATGCTGCCCCTCACCCAGAAGCTGTTTTGGCACTCCGGCTAGAACAGTTGGTTTAGACAGAGGATCAACAACAGGATGCTGCCCCTCACCCAGAAGCTCTTTTGGCACTCCGCCTAGAACAGTTGGTTTAGACAGAGGATCAACAACAGGATGCTGCCCCTCACCCAGAAGCTGTTTTGGCACTCCGGCTAGAACAGTTGGTTTAGACAGAGGATCAACAACAGGATGCTGCCCCTCACCCAGAAGCTGTTTTGGCACTCTACCTAGAACAGTTGGTTTAGACAGAGGATCAACAACAGGATGCTGCGCCTCACCCAGAAGCTGTTTTGGCACTCCTCCTAGAACAGTTGGTTTAGACAGAGGATCAACAACAGGATGCTGCCCCTCACCCAGAAGCTGTTTTGGCACTCCGCCTAGAACAGTTGGTTTAGACAGAGGATCAACAACAGGATGCTGCCCCTCACCCAGAAGCTGTTTTGGCACTCCGCCTAGAACAGTTGGTTTAGACAGAGGATCAACAACAGGATGCTGCCCCTCACCCAGAAGCTGTTTTGGCACTCCGCCTAGAACAGTTGGTTTGGACAGAGGATCAACAACAGGATGCTGCCCCTCACCCAGAAGCTGTTTTGGCACTCCGCCTAGAACAGTTGGTTTGGACAGAGGATCAACAACAGGATGCTTTCCCTCACCCAGAAGCTGTTTTGGCACTCCGCCTAGAACAGTTGGTTTAGACAGAGGATCAACAACAGGATGCTGCCCCTCACCCAGAAGCTGTTTTGGCACTCCGCCTAGAACAGTTGGTTTAGACAGAGGATCAACAACAGGATGCTGCCCCTCACCCAGAAGCTGTTTTGGCACTCCTCCTAGAACAGTTGGTTTAGACAGAGGATCAACAACAGGATGCTGCCCCTCACCCAGAAGCTGTTTTGGCACTCCGCCTAGAACAGTTGGTTTAGACAGAGGATCAACAACAGGATGCTGCCCCTCACCCAGAAGCTGTTTTGGCACTCCTCCTAGAACAGTTGGTTTAGACAGAGGATCAACAACAGGATGCTGCCCCTCACCCAGAAGCTGTTTTGGCACTCCGTCTAGAACAGTTGGTTTAGACAGAGGATCAACAACAGGATGCTGCGCCTCACCCAGAAGCTGTTTTGGCACTCCTCCTAGAACAGTTGGTTTAGACAGAGGATCAACAACAGGATGCTGCCCCTCACCCAGAAGCTGTTTTGGCACTCCGCCTAGAACAGTTGGTTTAGACAGAGGATCAACAACAGGATGCTGCCCCTCACCCAGAAGCTGTTTTGGCACTCCTCCTAGAACAGTTGGTTTAGACAGAGGATCAACAACAGGATGCTGCCCCTCACCCAGAAGCTGTTTTGGCACTCCTCCTAGAACAGTTGGTTTAGACAGAGGATCAACAACAGGATGCTGCCCCTCACCCAGAAGCTGTTTTGGCACTCCTCCTAGAACAGTTTGTTTAGACAGAGGATCAACAACAGGATGCTGCCCCTCACCCAGAAGCTGTTTTGGCACTCCGCCTAGAACAGTTGGTTTAGACAGAGGATCAACAACAGGATGCTGCCCCTCACCCAGAAGCTGTTTTGGCACTCCGCCTAGAACAGTTGGTTTAGACAGAGGATCAACAACAGGATGCTGCCCCTCACCCAGAAGCTGTTTTGGCACTCCTCCTAGAACAGTTGGTTTAGACAGACGACCAGAAAGAGGAACTTGTGCGACACACTGTTCTAATGAAGTTTTACTGGCAGAATGTTTTCTTCATTATATCTTCTTCACACAATAACTATGTTTAGTACCTTTAAGACTAACTGTTTGTCATCTTACTTAATTACCTTGTACCTAAGTCAATTTCTGTCACCACAAATGTTATCCACAAGTTCATCTGACTGGGGAAATAAATATAGGGCTTCATTGACAACATCCTGAAGTATCCCTTTAAGAACAAAACTATAACTGAAATGTCTTTGGCCACCATACCAATCAAAACTACATCAAAAGAGTTCATCAAGAGGTCCATAGTCTTTGAGATAGTGGCTGGGTTGGAGACCCCACCAGCCTCATGGTGGCTCACCAAACGGGCATAGAGAGTTGACTGCAGCAAGGTGTACTGCTTAACTAGGATGTGGCCCTAATTGGAGAGTGGCTTTAGGGTGGAGTACGCTTCCAACAGCAGGCATTCCCTTCAACATGTTACAGAAGATAATGTGGAGACAGAGATGGGCAGTATCTCTGTTAATACGTATTTGAAATACATATTTCAATGACTTTTGACTATTTTGTCATTTTGTATTGCACTGGCCTGAACTACAATCCTATGTATTTGGAACAAGATACTTTTGAGACCTGTAATTTGTAAAAACATTTTGTTGTTGTAAAATACAACATATTTGTCTATCCCATTCTTTATAGGGGTTGGACATTTTGTGTTCCCCTTTCATCCTGCATTGGTATCAGAAGTCTGATGGCACTATGGTTTGATAAAGTGACTAGTAAATGACAAAAATGTGTACTCTGTATGTAGAAGGGGTGTGGTTTCTTTGATAAGGAAGTGTACACAGATTTTTTGGTAGTCGGCAGAGATAGTTTGTATTTATGTTACATGCATTTGAAATACATATATTAATTACTTCTGAGTATTTAGTCATTTGAATTATGCTGGGATGAACTGCACTCCAATATATTTTGAAAATACAAAATACTTTTCTATACCATTTTTTATAGCGGTTCACATCGTGTGGCCCCGCTTTCACCCTGCATTGGTATCAGAAGTCTGATAGCACTATGGTGTGATAAGAGCGTCTGCTAAATGAACTAAATATACATGTAAAAAAGAACACTTGAAAAATATGCTGGGTATTAAAATAATGAGCTCTGCACCCAAAAGAAGGCCAATAATAATACCCAGTGTGCTTTGCAATTGTTCATTTTTACATTGTCATTTTAGTCATTTAGCAGAGACTCATATCCAGAGAGACTTACCATCAGTACATTCAACTAAGGTAGATGAACAATCTCATATCACAGTCATAGAAAGTTAAAAGCTGTTTTCTTCCGTCACTGAGAATGTTGTTGTAGTGAAGGTGTATACTAGCAAATGTATTTACCTGTATGTATTTGTATTTTATCTACATACAACTACAAAAGTATTTTGTATTTAAGTTTGATACATTAGTCTTTAGAGTATCCATTTTTGATGTACAGTATATTTTGCCCATCTCTGTGTTGATATATCGTCTCTCAGTGACTAGCTGATGTGGTTATGGCTACCTAGATTCATGTGGAGATCACAACACCCTTCTCCCCCGACAGAGTCATCAGTAAGCACACACAGACACACACACACAGACACACACAGACACACACACGGACAGACAGACAGACAAACAGACAAACACACACACACACAGACAGAGACACACACACGCACAGACACACACAGACACATACACGACACACACACACAGACACACACACACACACACACAAATACCATCCACATCAATGAGCCAGTCAGTGTTAATGTCTCTCTCTCTCTCTCTCTCCCTCTCTCTCTCTGTTTCTCTCCCTGTCCCCTCCCTCCTCTCCTCTCTCAGTGCTGGGTCATGCGTGTGCGGCCCAGTCTGTCCTGGTAGCGGGCCTGTCTGAGGTCCACAGGAAGGGCTATCCTCTGACGGAGCAGGCCCTGTCAGGGAAGGTGCTCCAGGTGTCCGCCATGGCCTGCTTCCAGCTGGCTCCCCCAGTACATCCTACTGGGGCTGGCTGAGCACGTATTTCTGACACACCTATTGCTGCTACATTGTTCATACACAGAGACAAACTGGGTTGGAGATTTACAATGTCAATGGACACCATATGTAGTTAGGATGAAGTTAGAATGTGGAGTGTTGGAACCAACTGCCAACATGGAGGATAGTATTCTGAACTCTGGAAGCTAGGGTTAGGATGCCCCCTACTGGTGTATTAGAGACAGACAAGAGACGTTTGAACCAAATGAATGCTTCTTTCTCTTCCCAGTCTTCCTCTCTTCTCTGTTCCAGGCTCTGTGATCTCCTTCCACCTGACACCCAGTCATATCAGAGGCATCTCCCTGCACTTCCTCCCCCTGTCCTACGGAGGGGGCTGTTTCCTGGGAGCCCTCATCATCCCGCTGGTCTACCTACTCTCTGGAGGTAAAGGCTTCAC
>NW_028166367.1:0-23833 GCF_964263955.1 Coregonus lavaretus | reverse complement strand
CCGGCGGGTCGGTCCGAGACATAACACCAGGGACGCCAAACCAGACAGAACACCGCCGTTAAAATAGATGAAGTCATTTAACGGCTCTACCTTTAACACAGTCTATAAAGATTAATTAATCATTGAAGTAGTTAAGTTTAGAGGCATAAACCGTCTAATTGCTGAATGCGAGTGGAGGTACCATTAAGAGAAGAAACAAACTCTGGAAGACACTGTTTACTAAAGTTACATTTATCTCAACTCTACAGTCGCTCAGGAACTTTCTATAGAGGCCTTGTTATTCCCCTGCTCCATTCTCCAATCCAATCCAATTGGGCTCCCGAGTGGCGCAGCAGTCTAAGGCACTGCATCTCAGTGCTTGAGGCGTCACTACAGACCCCCTGGTTCGATTCCAGGCTGTATCGCAACCGGCCGTGATTGGGAGTCCCATAGGGCGGCGCACAATTGGCCCAGCGTCGTCTGGGTTTGGCCAGTGTAGGCCATCATTGTAAATAAGAATCTTTCTTTTTCTCCATCCGCCTCTCCATTTATTCTCTCTCTCTCTCTCTCTCTCTCTCTCTCTCTCTCTCTCTCTCGCTCTCTCTCTCTCCTCTCTCTCTCTCTCTTTCTCTCTCTCTCTCTTTCTCTCTCTCTCTCTATCGCTCTCGCTCTCTCAAATCAAATCAAATCAAATTGTATTTGACACATACACGTGTTTAGCAGATGTTATAGCGGGTGTAGCGAAATGCTTGTGCTTCTAGCTCTGACAGTGCAGTAATATCTAACAAGTAATATCTACCAATTTCACAACATATACCCAATACACACAAAACTAGTAAGGAATGGGATTTAAGAATATATACATATATGGACAAGCAATGACAGAGCGGCATGGACTAAGATACAGTAGAATATTATAGAATACAGTATATACAGTGGGGAAAAAAAGTATTTAGTCAGCCACCAATTGTGCAAGTTCTCCCACTTAAAAAGATGAGAGAGGCCCTGTAATTTTCATCATAGGTACACGTCAACTATGACAGACAAAATTAGAAAAAAAATCCAGAAAATCACACTGTAGGATTTTTAATGAATTTATTTGCAAATTATGGTGGAAAATAAGTATTTGGTCAATAACAAAAGTTTGTCAATACTTTGTTATATACCCTTTGTTGGCAATGACACAGGTCAAATGTTTTCTGTAAGTCTTCACAAGGTTTTCACACACTGTTGCTGGTATTTTGGCCCATTCCTCCATGCAGATCTCCTCTAGAGCAGTGATGTTTTGGGGCTGTCGCTGGGCAACACGGACTTTCAACTCCCTCCAAAGATTTTCTATGGGGTTGAGATCTGGAGACTGGCTAGGCCACTCCAGGACCTTGAAATGCTTCTGTGGTATTATTTTATGTATCATGAAGGCAAGTGTAGGGAAAGGTCAAAGGTAAAATAATAATATTAGTAATAAGCATGGATATGTTGTAAAATTGAAAATATATATGCCTTGGAGTGTTTATGGATTGAGAGCCAGTTGAATTCAGAGCAGAGATAATTATGTGTTTTTCATGAAAACTCCTGCAGCTGGTTTAGGAATGTCAATGACGTGATGGCTGTGGAGATAGAAGTAACAATGGAACTAGTGTTTGCGTTTCTTTATGTTATGGACCTTATGACCTGACACATGGCCACATGCACATAATCTCAGGGGCTGAGAGGATGATGAATGATAAATGTTTTATAATGTATTATGAAATGATAATGGTGAAACAGAATGAACATGTTTGATATTTTATAATCCAGATATATGTTTAAATAATGAATATAGACATTAAGGATATGATGTGTTATTTTACAGGGGTTTTTAAACTGAGGCCATGGGGTTCTAGACATCTGGTTTGCATTTACATTAGTTTTTTAAGAAGGGGCTTTTGAGAAGGGGCCCAAGCCACGTAGCCAATAGAATGATAGAATGAGAGGCTGTATATGGAAAAAGGCATTCATGACATTTTGGAGTGGATAATGTGTAACAGCTGGACGTTGAAAAAAGAGGGGTGGTGCAGAGTGCAGAACTAAAAAAAATGGGACTGTATGCATGGTTTTTTCCATATTTGTCTATATAAGAGACATCTTAGCCAGAGGGAGTCAGTCTTTGTCTCTTTGGAGAAAGGCTCGGCTTTGTTTTTAAATAAAGTCTAAATTCTTAAATTCACAGGCTCTGATGTCTTGAGAGATATTTTTGAGTTGATTATCTAGTTAAATGTTTCTACAAACATATTTGGCACCCCAGACGGGACTTGATAGGGATCAGTGACGGTATGTATTTGCAGTTGTGAAACGGCTTGGACGGACCATACAAACAAAAGCGGCCGCTTTTAAAAAGGTAAGAAGTTCTTACTAAAATAGTATAAAGTTTGTGTGGTCCGATCCGGGACTCGGCAACATCTAAAGAAATACCAAGTAGGTCTCTCCAAATTTAAGAACCAGAAAGTTAGACACTATGAGCTTTTGAATTTAAGAATACATGTCGCTGTTGTTTGTCTGAACCGTCTGTTCAATTGATTTGATTCATTTGATTCAGTTGATTCATCTTGCTGATTGCTCTGTCTGGGTCATTTCGACACGGGTGGTTGTACGGCTGGTTGAGCGATCAGACAACAACAGGTTAAGTCCTGCAGATACCGCTTTAGACGTGAATCGTCTTGAGGACTGCTTAGGTAGGCAGAAATCCTGGGTAATGCCGCTTCTTTTTCTGTGTTGAGGAAGTGTAACAGAAAAAATAGGGCAGAATTGACAGGTCGCTTAGGAAAGCGTAGTAGAAGTCCAGGTATGTAATACTTAGGGGGCTATAAATAGAAATCTTGTGGATACCGCTTTGGATAGCTATAATTAGCATTCCATTGGCCTGAACAGACAAGTGACTACTTACGGATACCGCTCTGATGATAAATAATTTGTTAGAGGTCTGTACAGGTAAGTAGTGAATCATCCTGTGTTGTGATGATGTCAATATTATGTAGGGTAGATTAGGTAAAAAAGTTAGGTCATCCTGTGTAGGTGAACGGGTTAAATAGCTACAAGGGCTTCCAAATTTTGATAAAGTGTTATATATAGAGTAGGTCTGCTCATCTCATATGGGGAATGGGTTGCTTGTGCGGCTGTGAGTCATTCAACTGTCTGATTCATTTGGGCACAAGTGGCTGCTCATCTGTGTGAGTGAGAATATAATATTAAATCCTGCAAGTAGATAGCCTTTCTGTAAGGAAGGGAAATCTATTTGAGGTTGTTTGAAGCTTCTGTCTGATGGAGAAAGGGTGTGCCCAATCTCACTTAGGAAAGAGAAGAATAAATGGTGCGTGGATATTCATTGACCAACTGAGTGTAGAAAATTCACGTTACCAGGAGGGGTAGAATAAATCCTGTTGGAGGAACAGGTCACGTTTATTGGTGTGGTCATATGACGTCTATGCATTGTATTTTGATACATCTGTTAGGGTATGTTTCGGACGATATATTTAGAAACTTTAAAGGTAATGCAGTATTATGATAAATTGACTACGTAAAATAATAAAATTATAGGTGTTGACTTGCTCAAACACATAGACAGATGTGGAAATGGAGAGAGTACATAGGACATGTGGTAGAATTAAGCATTGTAATAAACTATCTATTATTTCAGAAGCAGATATATAATTCATTTGGTTAGGTTGTTAGATCTGTTTCCAAATCAATGAATGTGGGGTTTGACTTGTTGACTGCTAAGTAGTTGATTACGTTGAGCGTGTGAGATCTGTGTCCTACAGAACTATTTTCTGATAAAGTGTGGTATGTTCCAGATACTAATACTACTGACTATTATCATTGGAATAAAAGAGGATTAACTTGTCATTTCGATAAAGCATGGATTCTGCATCGCTGAACAGAGTCTAGGTTTTCTAAGTATATTTTAGCTATAGTTGTGGGTTGTTTAGATTGAAGGAACGGTCAGGATAAGATTGGAAGATCTAGTAGCCTGCGTCTTTTCAGACTGAAGGACTCACTTATTCAACGGGAAAGGAGGAGTGTCTATAGTCTAAATCAGAAAGGACAGTTACATTTGAATAGCGGACTGGCAATTTGGATAAGAGATTTGGCCATAATTTGAATTGTTTAGGTAGACTGGAATGAAAGTAAGGTATTTTAATAATATTAATATACATATATTATTGGCTATTGTTGGGATGTGAATAGATTTTACTAAAAGCATGAATTAGTTTCCGGTAAAAAGAGAGTCATACTTGTTTGACTGTATCGAGCTGAAATAGTTATTTAAAGACATTTTGAATAGTTGGATGGAAAACATCTATTTGACAAAATTCTAATTGATATTATTTTATTCTATGGTTTGCGTCACCAGTGGTGTATGCGAATATTTGGTGAATTGTAGAATGATAATGTATTTTCATTACGTGAACTAGGGGATGCAAGGAGCTTTGGCTATTATGCTGAGTGAATAAGCACCCATTTATAGTGGGTTCTAGATTTGTTGACTAAACAAACGTATATTTTAAACAAAAGTAATGCAATAGGCTACAATTATAACATTATCAGAAAAGGGCGCTATACGCTCATCTGTGGCTCGTGTAGCTCAGTTGGTAGAGCATGGTGCTTACAACGCCAGGGTTGGGTGTTCGATTCCCAAGGGGGGCTAGTATAAATAAAGAAATGTATGAGCTCACGAATTGAGTGTCGTTTGGAAAAAGAGCATCTGCTAAAATGTTAACGGGTATGGAGAGGAGACTACGTGGTAGTAATTTTTAGTCATTGAATGAGGTTTTGCTAAATTAAACAAGTGACAATGGTGGAATATGTCTATAAATAAATCGGATTGTGATAAATTGATTATTTAAATATATGAGGTAAACTATAGCAAGTGTTTGGTGTTACTTGTAGCTTACATAGCAAGGATAGTTAATTCATTCTGTAATGGCGGAGTGATGGTTTAATTGTGTGGCTATGATTTTAGTTGATTACAGGAGAAATAGGATATAGTTTACGACGCATGGAAAAGTGAATGTCTTATATGGTAATAGATCAATTGAACCAAACATGACGTTACTACGGCAATTTAGGATGGTTAATGTTGTTAAGTGGGGTTTTTAAACCCTATGATAGAGGTAAATGCAGAACGCTGTTTGAAAGTGGTTTTATTTCGTCTGCTAGGAAAAATTGAAGAATTTCCAATTTTTCTCTGTGGATGTTAAACTTGCTGAAATGTGAGAGCGCTATAATGGACGTTGTGGGCTACGTTAGGTGTATGGGGATCGCGTGGTTTGTGGGAGGTCGTGGAATGTGATTGGCAGGAGATTGCTAGCTAGTTAGAGGTGAAAGCTAGTGTGGTTTTCGTTGGGTGATGTCATTTGCTCTATGAACTGGAAGTAGATGCTTTGTGTGGCACTGGTGGAGCGACGGGTAATGGTACTTTTATGGTGAAAGTTGTCAATGTGTGCAGAGGGTCCCTGGTTCGAATCCAGTAGGGGACAGAAAGCAAATCTTTTACATTGATGTTATTGATGTGAATTACTGGTTTCGTTGATAACATTATAGGGAAGATGTCTTACCAATCTATGTCGAATAGGATAACATAGTAATTGAAATAGCATATTGGTGAATTGGATGTTTTATTGATTTATATTTAGGAGAATGAGAAAATGTTATTAGGTAGTATTGCTTTGTGGAGACGATTAACTAATGAAGAACATGTCTCGATAGTTGAATAAGGAACGATATTTGATAATTGATCATTTTATTATGACATTATATAGTTTGTTTAAACAGCAGTGAGTTATGATGATGTTTTATTACTTCAGATAACGATGACTTGTTTATAGTACGTTGAACCTGGGGAGGTAGTTGTTGCTGTTGACTTGATGGAGTAAGTAGACATCTTTTTATGGGTTTTGGATTATGAAACAATAAGTTTATATTTGGGGGAAAAAACAAACATCAATGCAACGGTTTGCAACGTTTAAATTACTAAAATGGGGTTATAGGTTTATAGTGGAAGGTGTAGTAAACTTAATGAAATGGGTTATTATCTAGTGTCTTCTAAGTGGGAGTTTTCTTTTAAGAACTGATGTGAGTCTCCTATAATATTAGGTTAAAGGTAAAGTAGGACACGACGTATCAAACAATTTTAAAATCGATGCTGGGGTTAATGATTGTTGATGAGATAGGACTGGGGATATATGTGTGTAATTGCTATCTTTGGATTGATGATTATATGTTAACGACATGTATACTTTCTCTTCCAGGAACATGGGGATTTCTTTATTGGGAGGTTAGAAAAGTCTGTAGGCTAGGGTGGAACTAGTTAGTAAAATTAAGTAGTTTTATTCTTAGGTTGTCATAGGGAGCTACAAAAATAAATAAGGCCTGGCCATTTTTGTTTGTTTATTGTTTTACTATATGGTGTTCAAATAACCACAAACAAACTACTTAGTATGAAATGGTTAGTTGTATAGGATTTTTATTTCTATTTGTTTTGTTTTTTGACAGGATGGAAGTGAAATATCTTAAAGGGGCATACACATGTAATGTGGGGGTTATTTACTGAGGGATAAGTAAATATGTATGATTTATTTTGAAAAGAGCTGTAATAAGGAATTACAACATTTATGAAAGGTTTTGATGGTTGTTAGAAGTAGTATACTATAGGATGAAACAATTCATTGAATGATTTCAATGACCTCTGAAATCTGTCCTGGCTTTATAGTGTGACCTGATCACCCGCACTATGAATTCTAGAGGCATGCTGAATTAAGGGGTTAGATAAAATAAGGATAATTGTGAAGAAGTTTACAAATTGGAAAAATCCTATATATATATAAATGAGTCTAAACAGGACAAGGATGTAGTGAGAGAGTTAGTCCTGAATGAGAAGTATTCATTGAATAGTGTTATGGAATACAGTTAAGTAAAGATATGCTCAAGGGTTGTCATTTTAAGGTTAGTTATTATGTTAGGTTTGATAGGCAATATTGTTTTGTTTTGTTTTTGTACACATAAATCACGATGTGATGTATGTGTCCAAGGGGGGAAGTTGGGATTACAGAGGTTTTAATGGTTTATTATGGTTTTGTGGGGAAATATGCAAGGTGTATTAAGGATGTGAAAGTAGTAATAATGTGTTATGGGTTAGGTTAAATCATTTTTGTTTTTGTGATAGGAGGCATGGTGTAGAGGTGGTCTGTCTATGAGATAAGTGGACTACAACAAGCTGGAAGCAGGTGTGCTTCATAATCTCAAGGCTTCTCTTGACGGATGAGAGGACATGAGTAGCATACTGTGTCTCACCTAACCTAACAATGTTCTTAAGATTTTATTTTCATGGGTGAAGATAACTATGCCCAACTGAGTAGGATAATCTGAGTATTTTCTGTGCCCTGGAGACTATGTGATGGCAAAAGACTACAGAAGAAAGAGCTGGAAAGACCCTATGTGGAGGGGCCTGTACCAGGTGTTGTTGGCTACCTTAATGATGGTAAAACTGGTGGAGACAGATACTAAGATTAATGTTTTCCACTATAGGAGTGTTCCAACCTCAGCCATTGGGTAGTATTGTTGTTTTTTGTGTGTGTCTGTGCTTGTGTTTTTGCAGCAGTAACTCTGAGCTTCCCTATGGGAAGGCTGATAGAAGGAAACTTTTCACAGACCGATGTCGATAGATTGAGAGGGACTCTGGCTTATCCGGAGATCCTAGTGACGGGGGAAGGTTAACAACAGAAGTGACCTACATATTGTTGTCCAGGTTATACCGACGATGGTACTGATAGAGGGGAGTATTGGGTATCATCTTAACCATTGTACCAGAGTGAGGGAACTGATGATTGAGAGATTCCAGATCTCCAAGATGCACCAGATATCCTTATCATTGATTTCTATGTACTTGACTAGTTACCTGAGAATAAGGGGAATGGAGTACTGATAATAATAATAAAGAGCAGAAGAACAAGACATAGAAGGGATATAGACAGGAGTAGAATGTAGATTCTTGCACAGGCAGGAACCATAACTAAAAATACAGGAAGGGATCACTATTAGAATACAAGGGTTAAAATAGTATTGGTGTGTGAGAAACCAGCACAAAGAGTATGGGGAAGTCACATGGGGTAGTGTGACCTTAAGGTAATGAAAGAAAGAGACAGGTGAATCATAGACATAAGGAGAACAGTCCAAGATTTAGATAAACAATTTGATGTAGTATTTGGTGTTAGATTTCCAGGGGAAAGTGTTATTAGAAGAGAGAAGTATAAGCAAGTGTTAGAATAGGAACAAAGAAAGGGAAACACTAGATTAATGTCAAATAGGGTATGAGCAAAAATATAGGAATGTTACAATAAAACAATTGGGTTATATAATTTGGAAGAATTCAAGGGAGAATGTGAAACATAATGATTTGTCATGTAGATGATGTTACTAGGGATGTTTTGGATTGGAAATTAACTCAACTGAACTGTTATGATCTGTCCTTTCCTGAGGTTACAACGGATGGTGTCGTAATGCATTGCAGAGATCAATTGGCTCAGAACGGTGTAAACCTCAATAAAAACCAAAAATCCTCTACTTGGCTGAAGAGGAAACAACAAAGGCGTTGAAGATGTTCCTGTCCGACCCACTTCTGCATCAAATCAAAGCAATATACTGGGTTGCACATGGACAAAACAGGATGATGGTGGAGGTGTGGTGGTTCAGGTGTGACATTGGAATTGGGACATTGTTATGGGTAATTCAAGATGAACTATGAACAACATAATGAAGAATAATGAAGACGCCAGAAGATTGAGTGCCGGTGGAGGAAGGGAGTGTTAGTTGAGGTAGTATGTTGATTAAGGAGGTATTATACACTACTAAATTTATAGTAATTTGGACAATGCATTAGGGTACTGATCTGATGTAATTCTTGTTATGAGGAAGTTAATGCTAGAATTAGTATAATATAAATGTACATTCAGCCAGTATCGATATGTGCCAAGGTGAGAGTTTTAACTTTGAATGATGGAACAAAGGTGACTAATTAAGAATTGTCATTCTAAAGTTGTTTTGGGTAATTGATTCGATTATGATTATAAATTATAAGTGGACTGACTGATCTGAATAACTTATTAATATTAATGCTTAGTGATGTTGACATGGCAATTACTTGATTAGATATGGATATTGATTATTTTGATTGTTATAATACTTGTGATATGAGTGATTAATCTTTGTATTGATGGGACAATATTATAATGTCCCAAAGGGGGGATATGTGGTATTATTTTATGTATCATGAAGGCAAGTGTAGGGAAAGGTCAAAGGTAAAATAATAATATTAGTAATAAGCATGGATATGTTGTAAAATTGAAAATATATATGCCTTGGAGTGTTTATGGATTGAGAGCCAGTTGAATTCAGAGCAGAGATAATTATGTGTTTTTCATGAAAACTCCTGCAGCTGGTTTAGGAATGTCAATGACGTGATGGCTGTGGAGATAGAAGTAACAATGGAACTAGTGTTTGCGTTTCTTTATGTTTATGACCTTATGACCTGACACATGGCCACATGCACATAATCTCAGGGGCTGAGAGGATGATGAATGATAAATGTTTTATAATGTATTATGAAATGATAATGGTGAAACAGAATGAACATGTTTGATATTTTATAATCCAGATATATGTTTAAATAATGAATATAGACATTAAGGATATGATGTGTTATTTTACAGGGGTTTTTAAACTGAGGCCATGGGGTTCTAGACATCTGGTTTGCATTTACATTAGTTTTTTAAGAAGGGGCTTTTGAGAAGGGGCCCAAGCCACGTAGCCAATAGAATGATAGAATGAGAGGCTGTATATGGAAAAAGGCATTCATGACATTTTGGAGTGGATAATGTGTAACAGCTGGACGTTGAAAAAAGAGGGGTGGTGCAGAGTGCAGAACTAAAAAAAATGGGACTGTATGCATGGTTTTTTCCATATTTGTCTATATAAGAGACATCTTAGCCAGAGGGAGTCAGTCTTTGTCTCTTTGGAGAAAGGCTCGGCTTTGTTTTTTAAATAAAGTCTAAATTCTTAAATTCACAGGCTCTGATGTCTTGAGAGATATTTTTGAGTTGATTATCTAGTTAAATGTTTCTACAACACTTCTTACGAAGCCACTCCTTCGTTAACCGGGCGGTGTGTTTGGGATCAGTGTCATGCTGAAAGACCCAGCCACGTTTCATCTTCAATGCCCTTGCTGATGGAAGGAGGTTTTCACTCAAAATCTCACGATACATGGCCACATTCATTCTTTCCTTTACACGGATCAGTCGTCCTGGTCCCTTTGCAGAAAAACAGCCCCAAAGCATGATGTTTCCACCCCCATGCTTCACAGTAGGTATGGTGTTCTTTGGATGCAACTCAGCATTCTTTGTCCTCCAAACACGACGAGTTGAGTTTTTACCAAAAAGTTATATTTTGGTTTCATCTGACCATATGACATTCTCCCAATCCTCTTCTGGATCATCCAAATGCACTCTAGCAAACTTCAGACGGGCCTGGACATGTACTGGCTTAAGCAGGGGGACACGTCTTGCACTGCAGGACTTGAGTCCCTGGCGGCGTAGTGTGTTACTGATGGTAGGCTTTGTTACTTTGGTCCCAGCTCTCTGCAGGTCATTCACTAGGTCCCCCCGTGTGGTTCTGGGATTTTTGCTCACCGTTCTTGTGATCATTTTGACACCACGGGGTGAGATCTTGCGTGGAGCCCCAGATCGAGGGAGATTATCAGTGGTCTTGTATGTCTTCCATTTCCTAATAATTGCTCCCACAGTTGATTTCTTCAAACCAAGCTGCTTACCTATTGCAGATTCAGTCTTCCCAGCCTGGTGCAGGTCTACAATTTTGTTTCTGGTGTCCTTTGACAGCTCTTTGGTCTTGGCCATAGTGGAGTTTGGAGTGTGACTGTTTGAGGTTGTGGACAGGTGTCTTTTATACTGATAACAAGTTCAAACAGGTGCCATTAATACAGGTAACGAGTGGAGGACAGAGGAGCCTCTTAAAGAAGAAGTTACAGGTCTGTGAGAGCCAGAAATCTTGCTTGTTTCTAGGTGACCAAATACTTATTTTCCACCATAATTTGCAAATGAATTCATTAAAAATCCTACAATGTGATTTTCTGGATTTTTTTTCCTCAATTTGTCTGTCACAGTTGACGTGTACCTATGATGAAAATTATAGGCCTCTCTCATCTTTTTAAGTGGGAGAACTTGCACAATTGGTGGCTGACTAAATACTTTTTTTCCCCACTGTACATATGAGATGAGCAGTGCAAGATATGTAAACATTATTAAAGTGACTAGTGTTCCATTTCTTAAAGTGGCCTGTCACACCCTGGCTCTGGGACTCTATATGTTGAGCCAGGGTGTGTTCATTCTATGTGTTAAATTCTATGTTGGTTATTCTGTTGTGTTTATTTCTATGTTGGCTAGAGTGACTCCCAATCAGAGGCAACGAGTGTCAGCTGTCGTTGGTTGTCTCTGATTGGGAGCCATATTTATACTGTCTATTTTCCCTTTGTGTTTGTGGGTTCTTGTTCCGTGTTCGGTCATTGTTACCGTGGACTTCACGAGTCGTTTCTTGTTTTGTTGATTGTGTCTATTATCACTAAAGATAATAAAGTTAAACATGTTCGTTCATCACGCTGCGCCTTGGTCTGTTCAATACGACGATCGTGACATGGCCAGTGATTTCAAAAGGCAGCAGCAGCCTCTAATGTGCTAGTGATGGCTATTTAACAGTCTGATGGCCTTGAGATAGAAGCAGTTTTTCATTCTCTCAGTCCCAGCTTTGATGCACCTGTACTGACCTCGCCTTCTGGATGATAGCGGGATGAACAGGCAGTGGCTCGGGTGGTTGATGTCCTTGTTGATCTTTTTGGCCTTCCTGTGACATCAGGTGTTGTATGTGTCTTGGAGGGCGGGTAGTTTGCCCCCGGTAATGCATTCGGCAGACCGCACCACCCTCTGGAGAGCCCTGCGGTTGTGGACGGTGCAGTTGCCGTACCAGGCGGTGATACAGCCCGACAGGATGCTCTCACTTGTGCATCTGTAAAAGTTTGTGAGGGTTTTAGGTGCTAGGCCAAATTTCTTCAGCCTCCTGAGGTTGAAGAGGCTCTGTTGCGCCTTCTTCACCACACTGTCTGCGTGGGTGGACCATTTCAGTTTGTCGGTGATGTGTACGCCAAGGAACTTGAAGCTTTCCACCTTCTCCACTGCGGTCCCGTCGATGTGGATAGGGGGGGTGCACCCTCTGCTGTTTCCTGAAGTCCACGATCATCTCCTTTGTTTTGTTGATGTTGAGTGAGAGGTTATTTTCCTGACACCACACTCCCAGAGCCCTCACCTCCTCCCTGTAGGCTGTCTCGTCATTGTTGGTAATCAAGCCTACTACTGTTGTGTCGTCTGCAAACTTGATGATTGAGTTGGAGGCGTGCTTGGCCACGCAGTCATGGGTGAACAGGGAGTACAGGAGGGGGCTGAGCATGCACCCTTGTGGGGCCCCAGTGTTGAGGATCAGCGAAGTGGAGATGTTGTTTCCTACCTTCACCACCTGGGGGCGGCCTGTCAGGAAGTCCAGGACCCAGTTGCACAGAGCGTGGTTCAGACCCAGGGCCTCGAGGTTAATGATGAGCTTGGAGGGTACTATGGTGTTGAATGCTGAGCTATAGTCAATGAACAGCCTTCTTACATAGGTATTCCTCTTGTCCAGATGGGATAGGGCAGTGTGCAGTGTGATGGCGATTGCATCGTCTGTGGATCTATTGGGGCGGTAAGCAAATTGAAGTGGGTCTAGGGTGACAGGTAAGGTAGAGGTGATATGATCCTTGACTAGTCTCTCAAAGCACTTCATGATGACAGAGGTGAGTGCTACAGGGCGATAGTCATTTAGTTCAGTTACCTTTGCTTTCTTGGGTACAGGAACAATGGTGGCCATCTTGAAGTATGTGGGAACAGCAGACTTGGAAAGGGAGAGCTTGAATATGTCCATAAACACACCAGCCAGCTGGTCTGCGCATGCTCTGAGGATGCGGCTAGGGATGCTGTCTGGGCTGGCAGCCTTGCGGGGTTTAACATGCTTAAACGTCTTAATCATGTTGGCCATGGAGAAGGAGAGGCCACAGTCCTTGGTAGTGGGCCTCGTCAGTGGCACTGTGTTATCCTCAAAGCGGGCGAAGAGGGCGTTTAGCTTGTCTGGAAGCGAGACGTCGGTGTCTGCGACGTGGCTGGTTTTCCTTTTGTAGTCCTCTCTCTCTCTCTCTCTTTCTCTCTCTCTCTCTCTCTCTCTCTCTCTCTGTATGCCTCTCTCTCTCTCTTGGTCCTTCACTAATGCAGGAGTGAGTTTGAAAGGTAAATTAAAATGGCTGCTGCAAGTGGAACATTAATTACAGTATGTTTACACATGGTCATTACAGCAGTTACAGTGCTGCCGGGAACCACTCTTATTTTCCTGATGGAATGACTCTTCTACAGCGCTCTCTTCTCTCCGTGTTCACAGCTGTGATGCGTTTTGGGCTCATGTTTTAAACATTGGCGCTGGCTGGCTAGCAGCTGTATAATGATGAGCAGAATGCATTACAGAACAATATCCACAGCTCCGGTAAAAATACATTTGCATAGAAAATTGCCCTCGATACAGAATAATTAGTACAGTGGTGACCAGTGTCAAATTAAGAAGAGGAGGAGAGAGGGGGGATCTGGAGAGGGGAAGAGTGGGAGAGGAGGAAGGATAATTAGCTGCTTCCATGGAAATAAACTCAGCAAAAAAAGAAACGTCCTCTCACTGTCAACTGCGTTTATTTTCAGCAAACTTAACATGTGTAAATATTTGTATGAACATAATAAGATTCAACAACTGAGACATAAACTGAACAAGTTCCACAGACATGTGACTAACAGAAATGGAAAAATGTGTCCCTGAACAAAGGGGGGGGGGGGGGGGTCAGTATCTGGTGTGGCCACCAGCTGCATTAAGTACAGCAGTGCATCTCCTCCTCATGGACTGCAGCAGATTTGCCAGTTCTTGCTGTGAGATGTTACCCCACTCTTCCACCAAGGCACCTGCAAGTTCCCTGACATTTCTGGGGGGAATGGCCCTAGCCCTCACCCTCCGATCCAACAGGCTCCAGATGTGCTCAATGGGATTGAGATCCGGGCTCTTCGCTGGCCATGGCAGAACACTGACATTCCTGTCTTGCAGGAAATCAGGCACAGAACGAGCAGTATGGCTGGTGGCATTGTCGTGCTGGAGGGTCATGTCAGGATGAGCCTGCAGGAAGGGTACCACATGAGGGAGGAGGATGTCTTCCCTGTAACGCACAGCGTTGAGATTGCCTGCAATGACAACAAGCTCAGACCGATGATGCTGTGACACACCCCCCAGACCATGACGGACCCTCCACCTCCAAATCGATCCCGCTCCAGAGTACAGGCCTCGGTGTAATGCTCATTCCTTCGACGATAAACGCGAAGCCAACCATAACACCTGGTGAGACAAAACCACGACTCGTCAGTGAAGAGCACTTTTTACCAGTCCTATCTGGTCCAGCGACGGTGGGTTTGTGCCCATAGGCGACGTTGTGGCCGGTGATGTCTGGTGAGGACCTGCCTTACAACAGGCCAACAAGCCCCTCTTAGCCTATTGCGGACAGTCTGAGCACTGATGGAGGGATTGTGCGTTCCTGGTGTAATTCGGGCAGTTGTTGTTGCCATCCTGTACCTGTCCAGCAGGTGTGATGTTCAGAGTTACCGATCCTGTGCAGGTGTTGTTACACATGGTCTGCCACTGCGAGGACGATCAGCTGTCCGTCCTGTCTCCCTGTAGCTCTGTCTTAGGCGTCTCACAGTACAGACATTGCAATTTATTGCCCTGGCCACATCTGCAGTCCTCATGCCTCCTTGCAGCATGCCTAAGGCACGTTCACGCAGATGAGCAGGGACCCTGGGCATCTTTCTTTTGGTGTTTTTCAGAGTCAGTAGAAAGGCCTCTTTAGTGTCCTAAGTTTTCATAACTGTGACCTTAATTGCCTACCGTCTGTAAGCTGTAAGTGTCTTAACGACCGTTCCACAGGTGCATGTTCATTAATTGTTTATGGTTCATTGAACAAGCATGGGAAACAGTGTTTAAACCCTTTACAATGAAGATCTGTAAAGTTATTTGGATTTTTACGAATTATCTTTGAAAGAAAGGGTCCTGAAAAAGGGACGTTTCTTTTTTTGCTGAGTTTAGTACAGATTCAGGGAAAACATGTTCAGTGTATACTGTGCATGCATATGTGTGTGCATGTGTGCATGTGTGCTTGTGTGTGTGTGTGTGCTTGTGTGTGTGTGTGTGTGTGCTTGTGTGTGTGTGTGTATATGTGTGTGTGTGTGTGTGTGTGTGTGTGTGTGTGTGTGTGTGTGTGTGTGTGTGTGTGTGTGTGTGTGTGTGTGTGATTGTCTCTCGTTAGTAACTTAGAGAATAGCTAACATCCATTAGGCTGTAATAGGACAGCATGCTGAGGGGCAGACAATCAATTATCTACTAACTTCCATTTATACTGTGACTGACCACACACACACACACACACACATAATAACACGAACCATTTAACAGTGCTGCTGAAAGAACATGCCCTCTTTGCAGTCAATAAAAGTTTGCCCCTCTGATGGAGAAAGGTCAATTGTACAATTGAAAAAACATCATTATGTAACTGTCCCCATATTTCATGTTTTTCTTTCTTTGTGTGTGTTTGTGTGCGCGTGCATGCGTTAGTGCATGCGTTTGTGTGTATGTGTTTCCAGGATGTGTGAATGAATCAGTCTGTGGTGTTAACCTGTGTGAGGGCGTTTGATCAGCCAGGCTGAAGATTTTCATTTAGAGACTTCCAAGAGCAAAGAGGCCAATCCATACACCCTGTGTGTGTGTGTGTGTGTGTGTGTGTGTGTGTGTGTGTGTGTGTGTATGTCTCACCTGTGAGGTGGAAGGTGGGCCAGGAGCCCAGGTCACAGGCTCGGCAGGTGTACTCATCGAACACAAACTCATTCTCCTTGCAGGGAGTGCAGGTCCAGCAGCAGCTCACCTCTCCTTTACGGATCACCTGGAGGACACACCAGAAAAACACCCTCATCCGCTCAGGAAAAACACACCAATCAGAATGCTGCAAAAATACTATCTTAGAGAGAATGCACCAATTAGATGGAGACATCAACAGAGATAATCTGGAAGGGTCCTTGTCATTGCCAGCCTTTCACCTCCCTTCCTCCCCCCTGAGCATACATAGGGTATGTTTCACCTTTATCTGTCCCTTGTCACAGGGTTCGCTGCAGACTGATTTGATGATGGTGTCCTTGCTGGCCCAGATTTCATCATCATCGATCTTCAGCCCACTGTTGTCCCAGCTCCCTACGTTAATGTAGTCATAGTAGTCCTTCCCCATCTTCTTAAAGTTCATGATCTCATATCTGACGCACACACACACAGACACACACACACACACACACACACAGACACACACACAGGAGTCAGTGCCTCTGAATCTATTGATAGATACATACTAAGGTACAGAGATACACCATATATACACAAAAGTATGTGGGTTAGGGTTAGCCCTTCAAATTAGTGGATTTGGCTACTTCAGCCACACCCGTTGCTGACAGGTGTATAACATCGAGCACACAGCCATGCAATCTCCATAGACAAACATTGGCAGTAGAATGGCCTTACTGAAGAGCTCAGTGACTTTCAACGTGGCACCGTCATAGGATGCCACCTTTCCAACAAGTCAGTTCGTCAAATTTCTGCCTTGCTAGAGCTGCCCCGGTCAACTCTAAGTGCTGTTATTGTGAAGTGGAAACATCTATGAGCAATAACGGCTCAGCCTCGAAGTGGTAGGCCACACAAGCTCACAGAACGGGACCGCCGAGTGCTGAAAATCGTCAGTCCACGGTTGCAACACTCACTACCGAGTTCCAAACTGCCTCTGGAAGTCAGTACAAGAACTGTTCGTCGGGAGCTTCATGAAATGGGTTTCCATGACCGAGCAGCCGCACACACACCTAAGATCACCATGCACAATGCCAAGCGTCGGCTGGAGTGGTGTAAAGCTCGCCGTCATCGGACTCTGGAGCAGTGGAAACGCGTTCTCTTGAGTGATGGGGGGGGGGGGGGGGGGGGGGGGATGTTTGACGAGCAGGTATCCACATACTTTTGGTCAAGTAGTGTACAGTGGCTTGCGAAAGTATTGTTGCCTTACAACCTGGAATTAAAATGAATTCTTGGGGGGTTTGTATCATTTGATTTACTTCATGCCTACCACTTTGAAGATGCAAAATATTTGTTCTTGTGAAACTGAAAACTTGAGCATGCATAACTCTTCACCCCCCACAAAGTCAATACTTTGTAGAGCCACCTTTTGCAGCAATTACAGCTGCAAGTTTCTTGGGGTATGTCTCTATAAGCTTGGCACATCTAGCCACTGGGATCTTTGCCCATTCTTCTAGGCAAAACTGCTCCAGCTCCTTCAAGTTGGATGGGTTCCGCTGATGTACAGCAATCTTTAAGTCATACCACAGATTCTCAATTGGATTGAGGTCTGGGCTTTGACTAGGCCATTCAAAGACATTTAAATGTTTCCCCTTAAACCACTAGAGTGTTGCTTTAGCAGTATGCTTAGGGTCATTGTCCTGCTGGAAGGTGAACCTCCGTCCCAGTCTCAAATCTCTGGAAGACTGAAACAGGTTTCCCTCAAGAATTTCCCTGTATTTAGCGCCATTCATCATTCCTTCAATTCTGACCAGTTTCCCAGTCCCTGCCAATGAAAAACCATTGATGAGAGGTGTTGGGTTTGCGCCAGACATAGCGTTTTCCTTGATGGCCAAAAAGCTCAATTTTTGTCTCATCTGACCAGAGTACCTTCTTCCATATGTTTGGGGAGTCTCCCACATGGCTTTTGGTGAACACCAAAAGTGTTTGCTTATTTTTTTCTTTAGGCTTTTTTCTGGCCACTCTTCCGTAAAGCCCAGCTCTGTGGAGTATACGGCTTAAAGTGGTTCTATGGACAGACACTCCAATCTCCACAGTGGAGCTTTGCAGCTCCTTCAGGGTTATCTTTGGTCTCTTTGTTGTCTCTCCGATTAATGCCCTCCTTGCCTGGTACGTGAGTTTTGGAGGGCGGCCCTCTCTTGGAAGGTTTGTTGTGGTGCCATATTCTGTACTTCTCCACAACTTTGTCCCTGACCTGTTTGGAGAGCTCCTTGGTCTTCATGGTGCCGCTTGCTTGGTGGTGCCAATTGCTTAGTGGTGTTGCAGACTCTGGGGCCTTTCAGAACAGGTGTATATATACTGAGATCATGTGACAGATCATGTGACACTTAAGATTGCACACAGGTGGACTTTAATTAACTAATTATGTGACTTCTGAAGGTAATTGGTTGCACCAGATCTTATTTAGGGGCTTCATAGCAAAGGGGGTGAATACATATGCACGCACCACTTTTCCGTTATTTATTTTTTCGAATTTTTTGAAACAAGTAATTTTTTTCATTTCACTACACCAATTTGGACTATTTTGTGTATGTCCATTACATGAAATCCAAATAAAAACGCCAAGGGGGATGAATACTTTTGCAAGGCTCTGTGTATGGAATGAGCTCATCACAGCCAGGCGACTCACTGCTCTTGTTATTTACGATGTCCTATTTAGACACACACACACACACACACACACATACATACCGGCCAGGTGAGTCTCCGTTCTCGTCAAACAGGATGCCCTCTCCAGACACGCCTGTGAAGTTGGTCTTCATCAGGAAGTCTAGCAGTGTAGCGCCATCTATAGGTCGCATTGCATCACACAGCCCCTGGATCACCATCATCATCAACATCATCATCATCATCATCATCATCATCACTGATCAAACTTTAAAAATTAAAAAATTAAAAACATCATCAACACCATCACCACCACATCATCATCATCATCGTCATCATCATCTCAATAACAATATGAGCAATCCCAACTATAATCAACTATAACAGTGACAGTGGGGTTGTGTTTAGTCCAGTCCAGTCCAGTAGCACCCACCTGGTAGCCTGGGCAGAGGGAGCGCTGCATGTTATGGAGCCCATAGGCCATGGAGTAGATGGCATTGATCACAAAGCCCATCTTAGTGTCCTGGGCATACTGCTGTCGCAATGACTCCCGCTCTGGGAGAGAACCAGAGAGGAGAAACACAGGAAGAGAGAGGAAGATGGAGGGGGGGGGAGATGGAGGGAAAGAACCAGAGAGGAGAAACACCGAAAAAGAGAGGAAGATGGAGGGAGAGGGGGAGATGGAGGGAGAAAGAAAGAGAACGATCAGACCAACCTGAATCTAATAACCTGTTCTGCCTTTATGAAACACCACCTGCTTTTTTTGAACTTCAAACACCCTCTCTTCTCGTCTCCTCCCACACACCTCTCCTCTCTAGCCGTGGTTACACCTTGCTTTAACATGTGGTTGTCGTCATCTGATCAAGATGATCCAAGACTTGTTGCGTCTACACATGGTAATAAAAACGTGTCTCTGATCTGCCCACTTCGTCCGTATCCCTCCCTGTATGCAAATTAATCCAACCTGCCTTGGACCTCCCATTATGACACAAGCTGTATAAATCGACAGAAAACAGCACACTTTTATAGTCAATAGTTTTGTACTATCATCATTACAACCTACTTTTGTAATCCAACGATTTAAGACTGTCCCTAATAGGCTACTGTCCCTAATTGGCTACTGTCCCTAATTGGCTTCTGCCCCTAATTGGCTACTGTCCCTAATTGGCTACTGTCCCTAATAGGCTCTTTTACGCCTACTACGTTAAGCTACTGTCCCGATAACCTAGACCTGGCCACAGCCAGACAAATAAATATTCAGAGAATCTCTCCCATCCCTAAAAAAGTCATCACACAAACGAGCTGAGTATCTGGATGTGTTTACAAAATACAATTACTGCACAGCATGAATACAAATGCCACTTAAGCCCTAATGCACACAGTAAAAACAGGAACAGGTTAAGTTACAGAGTAGGCTACAAAGTGCGCAACACATTATCCAAACAGGTCTGGACAGGGTTGTTCTTTACACATGGATGTTTACATACGTTGTCTTTATATTATTGTAATCTTGTATTGTAAATAAGCTTTAGTATAGTCCTAAACAGTACCAAAAAAAAAAAAAAAACGACATGCTGGGGGAACGATCGTGGTTTAGTTTCCTGAAAATCATTGATCAGTGAAAATTCGCTAACGGAACCCAATTACATTTTTCTGGGAACCTTTAAAGAACTCAGAAAGACTGTTCTGTCAACATTATTGCAAAATCAAAGGAATGTTTTGTATACCCTGATACAAACAGTTGAATGTCAGCACAACTGGATAGTTTTAGTGTTTTGGGAACCTATCAGTTGTCATATCTCCACAATGTTACCACAGCCTAAGGAAATGTGTTAGACATTTTTAAAGAACATAAAACAATTGTTCTGGGAACATTCTTTAAACATCAGGTGAATATTTTTTGCACCCTAAAAGAAACATTGTATTATCATCCACACAACTAGACAGTTTTGTGTTTTCAGAACATATCTTTTGTGATGTGCCCACAATGTTCCCACCAGACTTTTCCCACAACCTAAAGAAACATTCTGGGAACCTTTAAAGAACAGATAAAATGTGTTCTCAGAACGTTCTTGCAACATCAGGTGAATGTTTTATAGAAACATTGTACAATCATTAGCATGACTGGACAGTTTTTGTGTTATAAGAACATTTGCCGCAAACGAACAAATGTTCTGGGAACTTTCACAGATCCAATGTTGGTTTGCTGGGAAAACATTTCTGGTACGTTGTGTGATTACATTACCTAGAAACCTAATGAGAACTTTTGGGAAATGTTCTATGGTGGTTGTTAACAGATGTTATGCACAACATTTTAGTGAATGTTAGGAGAAAATTCCACAGGGGGGAGGAGGTAGTGACAAAACCTTGTATAAAATATGTTGAATTTGTACCTTTGAAACAACGTCAGATCTTCAACGTTATACCCACTATCAGAAAAAAAACTATAGGCTAGGCAGCACCTCCTACTAAAAAGTTTATATATCTACAGCTATCCATTTGGTCTCCCATCTAGGGTTTTAACCAAGCTTTGATATTTGTCACTGACTAATACCAATGTGCTGTCATTAGAATGATTATCACATGATCTCTTAATAACTCAATAGATCCACTGTTGCTTTCGAAGTCATTCCAAAGCGTAGGTTTAACAGCGGAAAGGAAATGTAACCATACTCTATAAATCATATATCATCAATAATACTATTTAGGCCTGTATAGCATTTGCGAAGTCATCAACAGCTATTGTTTCAATTCAACCCAGGGTTCAACTAAAAATAGACAATACATATAGGCCTAGGGTTTCAAGATTTGGTTGATGTCAAATTTAATCTTCAAGTTAATAATGAATATGTTGGATTCACATCTCAATTTCAACCAAAAATCTAAGTTGAAGAATAGGACTAAATCAAATTAAACTTTATTTAAGGTGCATTTAAAGTTTGATTTGATTTAGTCCTATTTTTTTACTTAGATTTTTGGTTGAGATGGAGACATGAATCCAACATATCAATTATTAATTTGTAGACAAACTGGAATTTCTCCTTCAAATGTTGATATTTGGTTGCGTTGACAAACACAATTCAATAACACTTTTGTAATACAGTAAATAGCCTATTCATGTATTGACAAGGTAGCCCTTTTCTGCAGTCAAATGACTAATGTTATTAATAAACATTATTTCTATGTCAAACGGTTTTGTTATATTTCAGTCTTCTGTGATGTATATCAAGTCTAAAGGTACAGGGGAACATTAGACCTCCACATTATACCTTGATCTAAAGGTACAGGGGAACATTAGACCTCCACATTATACCTTGATCTAAAGGTACAGGGGAACATTAGGCCAACACATTATACCTTGATCTAAAGGTACAGGGGAACATTAGGCCAACACATTATACCTTGATCTAAAGGTACAGGGGAACATTAGGCCAACACATTATACCTTGATCTAAAGGTACAGGGGAACATTAGGCCAACACATTATACCTTGATCTAAAGATACGTGGGAACGGGAGAACACCTTTTCTCTTATCGGAGGAATGCCCATTTTATTCAGAGCTGACGTGGTATGGGACAGTGGCATCCGGCCACAGTGACAATAGGCTGTTGGTTTCTAATGAAGACCAGGATCAACCATGACGTTTGCCAAATGTATACACTTTCGTGGTCCGGATTTGTTTCAACTTCAAGGATGTCCGTACAAGATGCATTATCGACCACTTCCTGAGTGTGAACAACAGATCACAATGCGTCTTTTGATTGTCTACCACCTGTCGACAAATGTGGGCACACAGAATGTGGACAAGATCAGGACAACGGACGCATGTCAGAACCAGGTATAAACAGGGCTTCTGTCACATCTTGTTCAGTTCATTACACTTCCCCTTTTTCATTAGTATACATGAGTCACTTTGAAGCAATCACACTGGCAGTTTTACATATGAATGGTGAGAGATGGAGAGAGAGAGAGAGAGAGAGAGAGAGAGAGAGAGAGAGAGAGAGAGAGAGAGAGAGAGAGAGAGAGAGAGAGAGAGGGAGAGAGCGAGAGAGAGAGAGAGAGAGGCAAGAGAGAGAGAGAGAGAGAGAGAGAGAGAGAGAGAGAGAGAGAGAGAGAGAGAGAGAGAGAGAGAAAGAAAGAGGGAGAGAGAGAAAAGAGAGAGAGCGAGAGAGAGAGAGAGAGAGAGGAGAGAGGAGAGAGAGAGAGAGAGAGAGAGAGAGAGAGAGAGAGAGAGAGAGAGAGAGAGAGAGAGAGAGAGAGACTTTAGGACACAAAGGAGATGTTCCAGGTGTATTGGAAGGAGGGGGGGGGGGGGTGAGCTAAAGCTGCATCATATTAGTTCTGGAGAAACATGGCTATGTGATGCGTCTGTGATTAGCATAACTATAGCACTGCATGAAAGTACACACACACACACAACGTTCCCAGCTGAATATGCAGATATATGAATGAACAGATAGAGGAGTGAATGTGGCGGCAGGCTGAATGAAAGAGCCTCCTTGTCCAGCTGTGTTGAACGGACTGGTCAGATCTAAGAGCTCCGCTCCTGCCTGACATCCTACAATCATATCTCTCCATTCTCTACTTCATAGCTACATCATTTGATGTCATCACTGATATCAACAAACACACCTGGTTTCCAGAACTGTGTGTGCGTGTGTGTGTGTACGTGTGTATACTCACTGTTGCAGGTGCGGTTGTACTTGGGGCTCTCCTGTGGGTGTCCCTTCAGCCTACAGTGGAAGCGGTGTTGCCAGAACTCAGGGAACCAGGGGTTTCTCAGGTTGTTGTCCGGCCGCAGCTTCAGGAAGTACTCATCAAACCACTTCACATCAGCTGACTGCAGCTTGATGGTGATTCCCCCCGCCGCCTCGCGTACGTACCCATCTGTCACATCGTACCGGTCCGCCCAGCCATCACTGAGACAGGGGACATAGAAGTTAGAAACGATTAATTAACGTTGAAGGGATTTTAGAGGAACGTTAGAAACATAATGTAGTCACTGGAAAACAGGAACATTGGTCTTTGGTTCTGGAAGTGATGTGTCTGTTCCATACACAAGACCTAAAGGTGTCCACTGGAAAACAGGAACATTGGTCTTTGGTTCTGGAAGTGATGTGTCTGTTCCAAACACAAGGCCTAAAGGTGTCCACTGGAAAACAGGAA
>NW_028166368.1:0-30595 GCF_964263955.1 Coregonus lavaretus | reverse complement strand
CAAAAATCTCCAATTTGGACTCCAGACCAAAGGACAAATTTCCAACGGTCTAATGTCCATTGCTCGTGTTTCTTGGCCCAAGCAGGTCTCTTCTTATTATTGGTGTCCTTTAGTAGTGGTTTCTTTGCAGCAATTCGACCATGAAGTCCTGATTCACACTGTCCCCTCTGAACTGTTGATGTTGAGATGTGTCTGTGAGTTGAACTCTGTGAAGCATTTATTTGGGCTGCAATTTCTGAGGCTGGTAACTCTAATTAACTTATCCTCTGCAGCAGAGGTAACCCATTCCTGTGGTGGTCCTCATGAGAGCCAGTTTCATCATAGCGCTTGATGGTTTTTGCAACTGCGCTTGAAGAAACTTTCAAAGTTCTTGAAATGTTCCGTATTGACTGACCTTCATGTCTTAAAGTAATGATGGACTGTCGATTCTCTTTGCTTATTTGAGCTGTTCTTGCCATAATATGGACTTGGTCTTTTACCAAATATGGCTATCTTCTGTATACACACCCACCTTGTCACAACACAACTGATTGGCTCAAACGCATTAAGAAGGAAATTAATTCCACAAATTAACTTTTAAGAAAGCACACCTGTTAATTGAAATGCATTCCAGGTGACTACCTCATGAAGCTGGTTGAGAGAATGCCAAGAGTGTGCAAAGCTGTCATCAAGGCAAAAGGTGGCTACTTTGAAGAATCTCAAATCTCAAATATATTTTGATTTGTTTAACACTTTATTTGGTTACTACATGATACCATATGTGTTATTTCATAGTGTTGATGTCTTCACTATTATTCTACAATGTAAAAATTAAGAAAAACCCTGGAATGAGTAGGTGTGTCCAAACCTTTGACTGGTACTGTATATATACGGCAGGACCAAATCGGAGAGATAGGTAGTCCATGTAATGCTTCGTAGGTTAGCAGTAAAACCTTGAAATCAGCCCTAGCCTTAACAGGGAGCTTCTCTTGTCATCCTGTTGTGATTTTCATGTCCCCTTCTCCCCTCTCTTTCAGTCCATGGCCTACATGATCAGTGGAAACATGGACAGTGGATCCAAAGATTACCATATCGAAGCTGCTATCAGCAAAATCTTTGCCTCTGTGAGTACAGTACAGCACTGTCTGCTTTTATCCTATCCCCTTTTAACACTTGGAGTGCCGGAATTTCATAACTCCTAGTTCAATTGTGTAAATATTCCATAATAAATTGCTAAATGAATGCATTTTCATAAGAAACCTCATGACACCAAATGTATATTTGAATCAGTCAGAAAATGTATTGATTGATCCAGAAGTGCGTAGACTGTAAATACTAAAGAAGACTAAAGTGTATTTTCTGAATGTAAGACAACAGTTGCCTGCCTAGAATGCAACACACTTTGAAAAGCTTGACTTAAGAAAAGTGAGCCACTCGAACACTCCCATTGAGATGAGAACGATTCAAGACTTTACTCTCAACCAGTCACATAGAGTATCTGTGCATGTGCACGGGTGCACTTCACACTAGAGGTCTTCACGGGTCCAAAAAGATCCGAGAGTAGAAAGAGAGCGAAAGAAACCTCCGACCAGGCGCTGAAAGCGCAATCAATAAACAAGCGATATTGGCCAAATGATCCACAGTTAAGTGTCCTTAACTGCCTTTAACAAATACAAATATTTGTTGTTTCGATGTGTAGAATACTCAACTTTATAGCCTATTGGTTTTTACTTTCCTAAAACAATAGGCCGAATTGTCCACATGGTTCAGCTGTCGGAGACTCGAGCGCAAAATGCATCAGGGCATTGTATGCATATAGGCCAAGGCGTCCACTGCATGATATGAATATTTAAAATATAACTATAAAGGAAGAGAAGCTTAGGCCTAGCCCTAGAGTGACCGAGAGAAAGATATAGATATGCCAGCGCCATGTTCCCAACACTGACATGCATTTCTTTATAGGCTACTTGTCAGATACTACTGCTATACAAATAGGCGTACAGAAGGAGGCTAATTAGTAAATGTTCTATCTGAATATTTTTTTATAAAGATAAGCATTGTATTGTTAGATTAAAGGCGTTAGTTACTCTGGTAGGCCTAAAACATTCCTCCTCACCTCAACTTCAACTGTCGGAGAGTCAGTTGGAACGCTGTTGTGCACAGCCTTCATAGACCTGCATAGTTAAGCCTAATAATAGCCATACCACAGAAAACCTTCACAAAAGTTTAACTTTATAAGGGTAATATCAAAAGTAGGCCTAAGTCAATTAATTGTTTACAGGGAAATACGTTATTATATTGCGGCATTAAATTAAGTTTTGCATCTCGCCCTCTTCTGGTTTTTCCTTTTCATGGTTTAAGTGCCGGTAATTCTATTATATTGCGGCAAACACAACATTCACTTAATTTAACTTAATTTGGCCAAAGAAAATGCCTCAACAGAACTCAACAAATGACAGCAATAGGCTAAGGCTATTTATTTTGACAACCGGCCTATTTTTAACCCATCTCTAACAAAATTTAGCACAAAATTAAAACGACAGTTCGAACTTAATTTAGCGAGTGAAAATGTATCAACTAAATTAAACAAAACACTTTTTGCATATATAAAGAACTGGTTTAGATGATAAAATACACATACAATAATAACAGTAATGATATACAATAATGATAATAGTCTAATGAGAAAACGAATGATAATAAATACGAAAATAAATAAATAAAAGTTAGAAAATTGCATCAAACCTGAATAGCGAGTTGCACACACAGTCTATTTGGCCACGCCAACGTTCTTCTCATCTTTGTCCACTAAAACTTGTCCCAGACAACATTCCAGCTTCTTTTCACTATACTTTTTCTCCTCTTTCATTTTACTTGAATGAAAAAGGCCTCCATCTTTGCTATCAACAGTGAAAGGCTCCTTTCACTTGCTCTCTCTCTCTCTCTCCTCAGCAGCAGGCGCATGTGACATGAGCAGCCAAAACCAGTTTCAGCTGGACATACAGTGCCTTGCAAAAGTATTCATCCCCCTTGGCATTTTTCCTATTTTGTTGCATTACAACCTGTAATTTAAATTGATTTTTATTTGGATTTCATGTAATGGACATACACAAAATAGTCCAAATTGGTGAAGTGAAATGAAAAAAATAACTTGTTTCAAAAAATTATAAGAAATACATAACAGAAAAGTGGTGTGTGCATATGTATTCACCCCCTTTGCTATGAAGCCCCTAAATAAGATCTGGTGCAACCAATTACCTTCAGAAGTCACAATTAGTTAAATAAAGTCCACCTGTGTGCAATCTAAGTGTCACATGATCTGTCGCATGATCTCAGTGTGTATATATACCCCTGTTCTGAAAGGCCCCATAGTCTGCAACACCACTAAGCAAGGGGCACCACTATTGCTTAAAGAAAAAAATAAGCAAACACTTTGTTGTTTGCCAAAAGGCATGTGGGAGACTAAAATTGAGCTTTTTGGCCATCAAGGAAAATGCTATGTCTGGCGCAAACCCAACACCTCTCATCACCCCGAGAACACCATCCCGACAGTGAAGCATGGTGGTGGCAGCGTGTTGTGGGGATGTTTTTCATCTGCAGGGACTGAGAAACTGGTCAGAATTGAAGGAATGATGGATGGCGCTAAATACAGGGAAATTATTGAGGGGAAACCTGTTTCAGTCTTCCAGAGATTTGAGACTGGGATGGAGGTTCACCTTCCAGCAGGACAATGACCCTAAGCATACTGCTAAAGCAACACTCGAGTGGTTTAAGGGGAAACATTTTTAATGTCTTGGAATGGCCTAGTCAAAGCCCAGACCTCAATTCAATTGAGAATCTGTGGTATGACTTAAAGATTGCTGTACACCAGCGGAACCCATCCAACTTGAAGACGCTGGAGCAGTTTTGCCTTGAAGAATGGGCAAAAATCACAGTGGCTAAATGTACCAAGCTTATAGAGACATACCCCAAGAGACTTGCAGCTGTAATTGCTGCAAAAGGTGGCTCTACAAAGTATTGACTTTGGTGGGGGGAATAGTTATGCACGCTCAAGTTTTCTGTTTCTTTGTCTTTACTTCTTGTTTGTTTTATACCAAAAATATTTTGCATCATCAAAGTGGTAGGCATGTTGTGTAAATCAAATGATACAAACCCCCCCAAAATCAATTTTAATTCCAGGTTGTAAGGAAACAAAATAGGAAAAATGCCAAGGGGGGTGAATACTTTTGCAAGCCACTGTAAGCTATACATTTTGTGTTGCAATTGGCTGACATAGATGACAAGCTCACACAGTTCTCATCGACTCGCATACATTAAATTAACAGAGGACGGGTTCAATCGGGTCCAGTCGATAAATCAATTTTAATTGCACATAACTGAGACTCATGGCAATTATATCAAACTGACCCAGATCCGAGACAAAAGTCAGAATTTAGGACTCGCACCCACTCGAGTCCAGGGTCGGATCTCGGAATATCTGTTCTGTTGGACCCGTGAAGACCTCTACTTCACGCTCCTACAACTCACACGCTACGGGACCACAAGTGCAGAGAAGTTTAACCTCGCGCTCCAACGCTCCTGGTTGTTGTGGAAATTGACCCGCTACTACTGTTTACTTTGTGCATCTATTCTATGTCATCTCACTGAGTCTACCTTTAAACCTAACCTATGACTTTCCCCATCACCTCATGCACTACTGCCCCACAGTGGCAAGAAGTGACATCCCCAAAAGCACAAACTATACAACATATAAATGTCTCCTAGCCTGTCCTTGACACTAAAACTGAAACGAACGATTTATTTTTATAAAACTTAAACTAAATAATCTAAAAACTAATATAAAAGCACAACTATAATAACCTTCTCTCTCTCTCGTAGGAGGCGGCCTGGGAAGTGACTGATGAGTGCATCCAGGTCATGGGAGGAATGGGCTTCATGAAGGTGAGTCTGGGTGGCTGCTGGGATTGTTGGGAGTGAGTGGTTATATGAGTGTTGTACATATAAATATAATGGTTATATACAGGGGTGAAAGTAGATTTAATTTCTTCTCGGTATGTGCGTGCGCAAATATTTTTTTTATAGGCCTAATCATAGAATTGCATATATAATCTTTATCTGTGGGCCTAAAAGTAAAAATGTGTTCTTTTATTTTAAAAATGCATTAAAAAGGTAATGTGGCATAAACTTGGTGGATTACTCACATTACAGAGGACGAAACAGAAATAATGTCTGATGAAACTACAGTTACTCACAATAAAATGACAGCTCTTACTAAAGATTGTTTAAAAAGAAGACCAGCTCTATACGACATTAAAACAAATTGTTTTGAGCTGTCAAACAATCAATTCTAACTTTAGCCATCAAGCTAACGAAGTTAGTCCCAGATGAGTTTTCCAATGGAGCCCTCTTTGTCTGGAGAAGTAAATGAACGGTTCCAGCGCTGTAGGAGCTGTATCTACTACGCTTTGTTTCAGGACAAACTGGATCACTCAGAGTTCCAATGCGGCAATTGTTTGCTTGCTGAGGATTATAGGCTTGAGGTGGCTTCCTTGATCACACAGGTCGCCAGCCTACGTAAGAAACTGGGGAAAACGCAGAGTGGAATGTCCTTTTCTACGCCGGTGGAAACAAAACACATTTTATAAGGAGGATGGGATCCACCCAAATCATTTGGGTTCTTGGATCCTTTCACAGCATTATAAGGCTGCGTTGTGACAATGACTTATCAAGGACCCAAGCCCAGCTCAGTTAATCCCTACCATTGTGTCGCTGAGTCATCATAATGCTTTAGCAAATGTACATTATACCAGGGGCATTGGTAGACACAATGTAAGTAACCTAATTTATGTCCCTCTAACTGCCCTGAATGCCTCTGCTGATCCTATAGCTATTGTATGCAGCAATCATGTGCATATAAACCAGATTTATGCTATTAGCACTGAGGCGGTGTGCCCTAGTAGAAAGTCCACTGTGTGCAGCTCACCCTGCACTAACATAAATAACATGAGAACATCTACTTCTGCTAAGCTTACCAGTAAAGCAATGAAAACAAGCAAGCATCCCAGAAAAGTGCTCAAAATAGCCCACGTTAACATATGTAGCTTAAGAAACAAGGTTCATGAAATTAATAATTTACCAGTAATGGATGACATTCATATTCTGAATATCTCTGAAACTCACTTAGACAATACCCATGATAATACAGTGGTAGCAATACAAGGTTATAACATTTACAGAAAATACAGAAATGCCAGTGGTGGAGGTGTTAATGTGTATATTCAGAACCACATTTCTGTAAAGATTAGAGGATCTCATGTTAAATACTGTTGAACTAATATGGCTACATGTTCATCTGCCTCACCTAAAGCCCATTCTTGTGGGAAGCTGCTATAGACCAAGTGCTAACAGTCAGTATCTGGATAACATGTATTGACTGGCTTTCATCAAGCTGCCCACTCAAGAAAAAGCCTCAAACTGTAACTAACCAGTGCCTGCAACCTGGTTCAGGTTATCAGTCAACCTACCAAGGTAGTTACAAACAGCACAGGAATGAAATCATCAACATGTATTGATCACATCTTTACTAATGCTGCAGAAATGTGCTTGAAAGCAGTATCCAGATTCATCGGATGTAGTGATCACAATATAGCCATATCTAGGAAAACCAAAGTTCCAAAGGCTGGGCCTAATATAGTGTATAAGAGGTCATACAATACGTTTTGTAGTGATTCCGATGTTGTTTATGTAAATAATATTTGTTGGTCCGTGGTGTGGAATGAGGAGCAAACAGACGTTGCACTTGATACATTTATGAAATTGCTTATCCCAGTTACTAATAAGCATGCACGCATTAAGAAAATGACTGTAAAAACTGTTAAATCCCCGTGGATTGATGAGGAGTTGAAATTTTGTATGGTTGAGAGGGATGAGGCAAAAGGAATGGCAAGTAAGTCTGGCTGCACAACCGATTGGCAAACGTACTGCAAATTGAGAAATCATGACTAAACTGAATAAAAAGAAGAAACCACACTATGAAATAAAGATAAATGACATAAAGAATGATTGTAAAAAGCTTTGGAGCGCCTTCAATTAAATTTTGGGAAAAAAGGCAAACGGCTCCATCATTCATTGAAACAGATGGCTCATTCATCACAAAACCGCCAACTACTTCAAAGATTTTTTTCATTGGCAAGATTAGCAAACTTAGGCATGACATGCCAGCAACAAATGCTGACACTACATATCCAAGTATATCTGACCAAATTATGAAAGACAAGAATAGTAATTTTCTATTCCGTAAAGTGAGTGTGGAAGAGGTGAACAAATTATTGTTGTCTATCAACAATGACAAGCCACCAGGGATGGAAAATTACTGAGGATAATAGCGGACGATATTGCCACTCCTATTTGCCATATCTTCAATTTAAGCCTACTAGAAAGTGTGTGCCCTCAGGCATGGAGGGACGCAAAAGTCATTCCACTACCTAAGAATAGTAAAGCCCCCTTTACTGGCTCAAATAACAGACCAATCAGCCTGTTACCAACCCTTAGTAAAGCTTTGGAAAAAATTGTGTTTGACCAGATACAATGCTATTTTACAGTAAACAAATTGACAACAGACTTTCACCACGCTTATAGGGAAGGACATTCAACAAGCACAGCACTTACACAAATGACTGATGATTGACTGAGAGAAATTGATGATAAAAATATTGTGGGGGCTGTTTTGTTAGACTTCAGTGTGGCTTTTGACATTAGCGATCAAAGTCTGCTGCTGGAAAAACATAAGTGTTATGGCTGCTATATTGTGGATAAAGAGTTACCTGTCTAAAAGAACACAGAGGGTGTGCTTTAATGGAAGCCTTTCCAACAAAATCCAGGTAGAATCAGGAATTCTCCAGGGCAGCTGTCTAGGCCCCTTACTTTTTTCAATCTTTACTAACGACATGCCACTGGCTTTGAGTAAAGCCGGTGTGTCTATGTATGCGGATGACTCAACACTATACACGTCAGCTACTACAATGACTGAAATGACTGTAACACTTAACAAAGAGCTGCAGTTAGTTTCAAAATGGGTGGCAAGGAATAAGTTAGTCCTAAATATTCCAAAACTAAAAGCATTGTATTTGGGACAAATCATTCACTAAACCTTAAACCTCAACTAAATCTAATAAATAATGTGGAAGTTGAGGTGACAAAACAGCTTGGAGTAACCCTGGATTGTAAACTGTCATGGTCAAAACATATTGATACAACAGTAGCTAAGATGGGGAGAAGTCTGTCCATAATAAAGCGCTCCTCTACCTTCTTAACAGCACTATACAAAGCAGGTCCTACAGGCTCTAGTTTTGTCGCACCTGGACTACTGTTCAGTCGTGTGGTCAGGTGCCATAAAGAGGGACTTAGGAAAATTGCAATTGGCTCAGAACAGGGCAGCACGGCTGGCCCTTGGATGTACACAGATATCAAACATTAATGATATGCATGTCAATCTCACCTGGCTCAAAGTGGAGGAGAGTGACTTCATCACTAATTGTATTTGTAAGAGGTATTGGCATGTTGAAAGCACCGAGCTGCACAGCTCGGACACCCATGCATACCCCACAAGACATGCCACCAGAGGTCTCACTGCTATCGTTGACCCACACTGCATTTTGGAGTGTATTCTACATGTTTTCAAGTCCTTTCGCTCATTTTTCATGCGACTGACATGGGGTAATAATAAATAATAGTATTATAGCATACAGTTTTCTTGGCATCTTTGTTTTAATTATTGTACCCCCACTATTTATTTACCGGCTTACTTTCATCCCTGGTTTAATATCAGTGTCTTACATAGAAATAGATTTAGAACACTAGAATGGACATTGTTGGTGTGTAGACATGACTACAGAGCGGCTATATTATTTTATGTTTGGTGTGTGTGCTTACTGTGAGTGACTAAGAGTGGTGCCTTTGAAGACTGAAATCTTATGGCTGTTTCTTGTGGTCTGTATCCAGGGCTCTGGTGTGGAGAGGGTGATGAGGGATCTTAGAATCTTCAGAATCTTTGAGGGAACCAACGACATTCTCAGACTGTTTGTGGCTCTCAACGGATTCCAGGTACAGTACACGTGACCTATTTTGTCTGAACAATCATACAGTCTGTTTTTGAACTAGAAACAGAAATAGAATAACAAGAACGGCAATCCCCATTCAAGTCACTGTTCCGTGATGGGTGGGCTGGAGGCCATATTGAGTGTACCCAATATGTTCCTGTTCTAGTAATTATATTCCTATGGCTTTTTATATGTCAGTGTGAGATGTGTTGAGTGAATGGTGTTGATCCTCCTGTTGTTTCCAGGATGCAGGGAAGCACCTGAAGTCTCTACAGAAGGCTCTGAAGAACCCTCTGGGCAACGCTGGGCTGCTAGCTGGAGAGGTGACCAAGAGGGCCAAGAGGTCAGTGTGTAACACGCTGTTTAAGAAGCCCGCTTGTCGATTGTTTGGTCGACCGAGATTTCTTTAGTCGAGCAGAAGCAAAAAAGCGAATCTAAAAAATATATATATATTATGGTGTACAAGACACCGGTCTGATTTGCGCTGAGTGGACTGATCCATTGTGGAGGCCGTGGTGATGGCACAGTCCATCAGTCTAAGACGTGCTACTGAAATTGTATATGGTTATATTACATTTAAAAAATGGTGCAACACTAATACAAATTATATTATTTTATAACATGCGCTCCCTCGTTGGATAGCAGTCGCTGTCCACGGTTCTGAAACATCAGTGCGCTGTTGAATTGGCGCCTTTTCCTAGACCATGATGCTATGTGCATAATAGCAACGTTAACCAGCATATTGGTGTTGAGAACAATGCCAGAAGCAGCAGCAGAATGAGGAGATGAGAAAACAGCCCTTGCCTTATTGTCTAAGAAAAGTGAGGAGAGAGGAAACCCCAACTTAACTAGGTCTATAATCAATAGCCTAACTGTTAAATGTGCCTGGCTTTATAAATCATCAATATATCTACAGAAATAAGACCGATCCTGCTTATGTTGCCTGTTTGAGTGTTTGTTTAATAGCCTACTGATTCCGTGAGCACCAAGCCTCACACAACATCTCAAGTAAACAATTTCACAAATGTTGCTGTTTTTAATCTTTGCTTTGCTGTAGTAAAGGATTTACAGCCTCTGGTATTATTTATATTTTATTTCGTGTTTACACTGTTCCAAATTGTCAAAAACATGATATTTATAATAATAATACATCTATTTTTTCTTGATCTCCTTCATATTATTATTATAATAATAAGTCATGTCATTATCATTAGGAGGTCTAGTATAGCAGCCTTGTATAACCACCATCGAGCTGTAGGCCTAAGAGCGCATCCTGTTTAGTCTTAATACCGTAACTTACTTAGGCCTAAATTTCAATACTTCTATAGGCTACTGTATCAATCAATCGATATTTCATTTGTTCATGTCATCACACAGCATACGAGTCATTCATGATTTGAAATGTAATCAAGCATTTTAGTTTTAAAATAAAATAAAAGCGAGCCTTGAATAATTAGCTTAAACAATAAATAAACCGTTTGATTTCGGAAATTGCATTGACAAATGAATGCGACTGTAGTCTTTACTGTCATAAAGGCTTAGCAAAAAAAAACGTTACAACAGACTCTCTGGTATGCTTATACTTTATTTAGTGTTGTTCAGAGTTTGTTGTAACCAATTTATTGATGTGATTATGATATGCTCTATCCTCCTGATTCCTGCTTATGAGCAAAAACTAAAGCAGGAAGCACCAGTGACTTGGTTAATAAGGAAGTGGTCAGATGACGCAGATGCTAAGCTACAGGACTGATTTGCTAGCACAGACTGGAATATGTACCGGGATTCTTTCGATGGCATTGAGGAGTACACTACATCCGTCACTGGCTTCATCAATAAGTGCATAGATGACGTCGTCCCCACAGTGACCGTACGTACAGTTGAAGTCGGAAGTTTACATACACTTAGGTTGGAGTCATTAAAACTCGTTTTTCAACAACTCCACAAATTTCTTGTTAACAAACTATAGTTTTGGCAAGTCGGTTAGGACATCTACTTTGTGCATGACACAAGTAATTTTTCCAACAATAGTTTACAGACAGATTATTTCACTTATAATTCACTGTATCACAATTCCAGTGGGTCAGAAGGTTACATACACTAAGTTGACTGTGCCTTTTAAACAGCTTGGAAAATTCCAGAAAATGATGTCATGGCATTAGAAGCTTCTGATAGACTAATTGACATCATTTGAGTCAATTGAAGGTGTACATGTGGATGTTTTTCAAGGCCTACCTTCAAACTCAGTGCCTCTTTGCTTGACATCATCGGAAAATCAAAAGAAATCAGCCAAGACCTCAGAAAAAAAATTGTAGACCTCCACATGTCTGGTTCATCCTTGGGAGCAATTTCAAAACGCCTGAAGGTACCATGTTCATCTGTACAAACAATAGTATGCAAGTATAAACACCATGGGACCACGCAGCCGTTATACCGCTCAGGAAGGAGACGTGTTCTGTCTCCTAGAGATGAACGTACTTTGGTGCAAATAAATCCCAGAACAACAGCAAAGGACCTTGTGAAGATGCTGGAGGAAACGGGTACAAAAGTATCTATATCCATAGTAAAACGAGTCCTATATCGACATAACCTGAAAGGCCGCTCACCAAGGAAGAAGCCACTGCTCCAAAACCGCCATAAAAAAGCCAGACTACAGTTTGCAACTGCACATGGGGACAAAGATCGTACTTTTTGGAGAAATGTCCTCTGGTCTGATAAAACAAAAATATAACTGTTTGGCCATAATGACCATCGTTATGTTTGGAGGAAAAAGGGGTTCGCTTGCAAGCCGAAGAACACCATCCCAACCGTGAAGCACGGGGGTGGCAGCACCATGCTGTGGGGGTGCTTTGCTGCAGGAGGGACTGGTGCACTTCACAAAATAGATGGCATCATGAGGAAGGAAAATGATGTGGATATATTGAAGCAACATCTCAAGACATCAGTCAGGAAGTTAAAACTTGGTTGCAAATGGGTCTTCCAAATGGACAATGACCCCAAGCATACTTCCAAAGTTGTGGCAAAATGGCTTAAGGACAACAAAGTCAAGGTATTGGAGTGGCCATCACAAAGCCCTGACCTCAATCCTATAAAAAATGTCTGGGCAGAACTGAAAAAGCGTGTGCGAGCAAGGAGGCCTACAACCCTGACTCAGTTACACCCGCTCTGTCAGGAGGAATGGGCCAAAATTCACCCAACTTATTGTGGGAAGCTTGTGGAAGGCTACCCGAAACGCTTGACCCAAGTTAAACAATTTAAAGCCAATGCTACCAAATACTAATTGAGTGTATGTAAACTTCTGACCCACTGGGAATATGAAATAAATAATTCTCTCTACTATTATTCTGACATTTCACATTCTTAAAATAAAGTGGTGATCCTAACTGACCTTAGACAGGGAATTTATACTAGGAAAAAATGTCAGGAATTGTGAAAAACGGAGTTTAAATGTATTTGGCTAAGGTGTATGTAAACTTCCGACTTCAACTGTACATACCCCAACCAGAAGCCATGGATTACAGGAAACATCCGCACTGAGCTAAAGGGTAGAGCTGCCGTTTTCAAGGAGCGGGATTCTAACCAGGACGTTTATAAGAAATCCTGCTACGCCCTCCGACGAGCCATCAAACAGGCTAAGAGTCAATACAGGACTAAGATTGAATTGTACTACACCAGCTCCGACGCGCGTCGGATGTGGCAGGGCTTGAAAACTATTACAGACTACAAAGGGAAGCACAGCCGCGAGCTGCCCAGTGAGAGCCTACCAGACGAGCTAAATCACTTCTATGCTGGCTTCGATGCAAGCAACACTGAAGCATGCATGAGAGCATCAGCTGTTCCGGATGATTATGTGATCACGCTCTCCGTAGCCGATGTGAGTAAGACTTTTAAGCAGGTCAACATTCACAAGGCCGCAGGGCCAGACGGATTACCAGGACATGTACTCCGAGCATGCGCTGACCAACTGGCAAGTGTCTTCACTGACATTTTCAACATGTCCCTGACTGAGTCTGTAATACCAACGTTTTTCAAGCAGACCACCATAGTCAAATCAAATCAAATGTTATTTGCCACATGCGCCGAATACAACAGGTGTAGACATTACAGTGAAATGCTTACTTAGAGGGCCTTAACCAACAATGCAGTTTTTAAAATAAAAAATAAAAGCAAATAACTAAAGAGTAGCAGTAAAATAAAATAACAGTAGGGAGGCTATATACGGGGGGGGTACCGGTACAGACTCAATGTGCGGGGGCACCGGCTAGTCGAGGTAATATGTACATGTGGGTAGAACACTAAGATAACCTGCCTAAATGACTACCGACCCGTAGCACTCACGTCTGTAGCCATGAAGTGCTTTGAAAGGCTGGTCATGGCTCACATCAACACCATTATCCCAGAAACCCTAGACCCACTCCAATTTGCATACAGCCCCAACAGATCCACAGATGATGAAATCTCAATTGCTCTCCAAACTGCCCTTTCCCACCTGAACAAGAGGAACACCTATGTGAGAATGCTATTCATTGACTACAGCTCAGTGTTCAACACCATAGTGCCCTCAAAGCTCATCACTAAGCTAAGGACCCTGGGACTAAACACCTCCCTCTGCAACTGGATCCTGGACTTCCTGACGGGCCACCCCCAGGTGGTAAGGGTAGGTAACAACACATCTGCCACGCTGAACCTCAACACAGGGGCCCCTCAGGGGTGCGTGCTCAGTCCCCTCCTGTACTCCCTGTTCACCCATGACTGCATGGCCAGGCACAACTGTAGTGGAACAGGTCGAGAGTTTCCACCTCACCAACAAACTATCATGGTCCAAACACACCAAGACAGTCGTGAAGAGGGCACAACAAAGCCTATTCCCCCTCAGGAGACTGAAAAGATTTTCCATGGGTCCTCAGATCCTCAAAGTTTTACAGCTGCACCATCGAGAGCATCCTGACTGGTTGCATCACCGCCTGGTATAGCAACTGCTTGGCCTCCGACCGCAAGGCACTACAGAGGGTACTGCATACGGCCCAGTACATCACTGGGGCTAAGCTTCCTGCCAACCAGGACCTCTATACCAGGCGGTGTGAGAGGAAGGCCCTAAAAATTGTCAAAGAATCCAGCCACCCTAGTCATATACCGGAGTGCCAAGTCTAGGTCCAAAAGGCTTCTTAACAGCTTCTACCCCCAAGCCATAAGAATCCTGAACAGCTAATCATGGCTACCCGGACTATTTGCATTGAACACCCCACACCACCCCCTCTTTTACGCTGCTACGCTCACTTTATTATCTATGCATAGTCACTAACTCTACCCACATGTACATATTACCTCAATTACCTCGACTAACCTGTACCCCCGCACATTGACTCTGTATCAGTACCCCCTGTATATAGCCTCCCTACTGTTATTTTATTTTACTGCTTCTCTTTAATTATTTATATTTTTTACATATCTATGTTTTACTTAAGACTTATTTTTCCTAAAACTGCATTGTTGGTTAAGGGCTTGTAAGTAAGCATTTCACTGTAAGGTCTACACCTGTTGTATTCAGCGCATGTGGCAAATACAATTGGATTTGATTTTGATCTCCTCAAAGAGGGAAGTTTGTCAGGCTCAGTAAAGCCTCAAACATAAATTGTCCGCAGCAGTGAAATGGGCTACTTCTATGTGAATGAGTAAGGAGGCAGAACACACCTCAATTCAAACTGTTGTTAGAAGATACAACTTTTTAGAAAATAATTTGAAGTAGACTCAGCCTATAGATAATTAGCAGGCAGCGCGTGTTAACTGTCCTGTTGCGTAACAATCACATTTTGGAAAAGTGAGTGCAGTTTGATGTCACATGCGTAAAACAACTCACGCTGGGGCGACCATTAGAGATATTTGCACCTCACGTGCGAAAAGGTTAAACATACGGAAAATACCTTTTGACCTTTCATTCAGAACCCGAATTGAACCTAACTTCAACGTCATTTTGCTTACTGGGAGTATTCTAGTTTTGTCGGCAGCACATTTTTTGGTCTCGCCATAAGACTGGACCTGGCTATAGGTCAGACCCTATTGTGATCTATTCGGACGGGATTAGTTTTACTGGGGGAGATCGGGTAATGTTATAATGTACACGAGCACAAAACACCACATCTGTAATTTTTCTCCCGTCAGAATCTGCCATTTCAGTAATTTTTACATGGCAGGAGAGTAACATTTCCAACCAGAATAACCTACTGTTTTTTTGGTAACTCCAAGGTCCTCTGATCATACTAGTCCTGTGCGAATCGACATTCCTGTGTTTTGATAGAAATGTCTGCGTTTGACAGGTGCTGCTCGCGGTTTGCACAAAACAATAACTGATTCGATACATTTAACAAAGTGCTGCCTATAGGCTACATGTAGGTCATTCATATATAGTTTATCAACTTTTACAGTGAATGCTTTTGTTTATGTTTTGTGCGTATGAATGTTATATTACGAAATGCATCAGTAAAAAATATTGAGCCTATTTAATGCAACCCTTGCTTTTAATAGATCGCAAAGCAGCAGCATACAACTGACCTAAATGTTTGGAAATGATAAATTAACTTTCTCATCCATAGCCTTAAAATGCATCTCAAGTGCAATTGCACTGTCTAGCTGACATCTGAAGGCTGGGGGCATTTAGGACGTACTGTGGATCGCTAAAATATCCTAATGATTATGATCACACTTCCTCAATTCAAATATTATGGCGACACTATAGGAGAGATGGTTTGGTATGGTTTAGAAACGTGTGAATCAAACTCGAGTTATCAGTGTGGCCTTATCACCTGGACATGTTGAAATACTGTATCTTCACGCCTAGAATAAAAACCTCCAGGCTTGCGTTATAACTGTCAATTTATTGGGAAAAAATAAAGAATTTCAGGGGGCAGTATGGAAAAAAACTAACCCCGTCCGAAACATCCTCTGGAATAACTGACATTCTGGAGTAATAATTACATAAACAACGTTCTCTAGTAATACTAGTCCCGTGCGAATAGGTATTTGGTCACGTGCTTGCGATGCATACATGTGTCACGTAAAGAGAGCAAGGGTTGAGGGAATAGGGAATGTTTTTCCTAAACAAATGAGAGATTTCGGTACCAGAACTTTTCAGTCAGAAATGGCTGTAATTTGTTGTCGCTTCAGCAACACGGACAGCGCGATAAACACTTTGATGTTCTGTGGTGGTCGCTGCAGCAGGGAGGAGAGAGTCAACGCGTGCTAGTCACAGTCAGTCGCTGTCTTTTTTTTCTTAACACGTACATGAAGTCTGAGCCCGGCCCAGCACAATCAAATAAATTGCTGGTCAGACTCCCTATAGTTGTCTCTTAATTATTTAATCAAACCGTGTGCTTAAAGGATCAGACAAACTCCGTGAATATAGTTGATGTGATTTAAAACACATAGGATGTGTCAAAATGGAAAAATACACGTTTAAAAATGTCAGTCAATCGATTGGTCGAAAGAACAGACAACTCTTGGTCGACCAATATTTTTTTTAAACTCGGGGACAGCCCTACAACACACTCCCTAACCATCTGTCTTGTTGTCTCTGTCTCTTTCTCATTATCCAGGAGGGCAGGTCTGAGCACTGGCCTCACTCTGCAGGGATCAGTCCATCCAGAGCTGTCTCACAGTGGAGATCTGGTGAGAGAGATTCAAAGCTTGCATTGACCTCCGTGGCTGTATGTATCCATCCATGCCATAATGTGTCACTAAGTCTAAGACGATATAAGACTCCCAGATGATTGACGTCTGTATTTCTTCCAGGCTGTTAACGCTATAGAGCACTTTGGAGTCACCGTTGAGGATATGCTGCTCAAACACGGCAAGAACATCCTCCGTGAGTATTTATAATACACCTACAGTACATAAGAATATTAAACTAAATGTGAAAACCTGATTTAAGGATACCCAACTAGCACATTTGGTTCCTTGGAAGTTGTGGGAACGTAGGTTTTTGTTTTCCCATTGGTTCTGGGAACGAAGCCATACATTTTTGTAAAAGCTCTGAGAATGGAAGTTAACATTTTGCCTGTTCTGGGAATGTAAATTTTTAGGTTGCTGGGAGGTTCTGAGAATGTTTTACTATGGTTCTCTCAAAGTTTTCATTAACGTTCTGAGAATGAACATTATAGGTTATTTGAAGGTAATTAAATAACATTCTGAGAACATGTTTCAAGAAGACTTCAACTAACCTAGCAGTGATATTAACTGTTTTGAACTACAAGCACAGATGGGACACATGGAAAATAATTTGCTTAGGTATTAATCATGCAAACACGTTTTATTGTGGCACGGCGTCAGTGAGATTTGAACCTATGATCTTCTGTTCTCTATACATGGGATTATGGAGGTAGCATGTCATGTTTTTTTTTACTGATACAAAGCTGTTCATTTTAGTCTATTCAAACAGACCCCATTTCAAAGGAAACAAGCACTCATTTTGATCCGGTGTGGCCAATTAGTGGGCACGGCCAACACACCTGAACACACTTAACAAGTGAGAGGATAGAGAAAGGTTTTGTTGAAGCTCTGAACGGAATGTATGTTTTTAAAATAATTCTTAGAACGTTCTTTGAATGTTCTGAGAACTTGAGTTTAAAATGAACCATGAGGAAACATGCTGAAAACGTTATGCTGAAGTACTGAAATTCCAACAGAAGAACGTTGTTTCTGAACGTTGTGAGAACATGACTGAATAGAACCATGAGGAAACTTCCAAAAATGTTATGCTAAAGTACAAAAATTCCCACCTAAGAAACATATGGTTCTCAGAATGTTATGTGCTAGCCGGGTATCCTGCACCATTCAGAGAACGTTGTGGGAAGGTTGTATGCAAAATAACCATAGGATAACATGCTCTGACCAAGCTCTAAGAAACATAGTGTTTAATGGCCAATATTATATGGCTGTATTCTGATGTTATTTCTCCTCTCCATTACAGATGAGCAGTTTGTGCTGAAGAGAGTGGCGGACAGTGCCATTGACCTGTATGCTATGGTTGTTGTCCTGTCCAGGTAATACTGATCCTTACTAAGTATGTTTTATTTGTAGAAATGCTGTATTAGAATGTGTATCTATGTTGTCTGGTGTTATTATACTGTATGGGATGTTCTTTGCCTTTGTGACACCAACGTTGCTCTCTGGTCCACTCTTAACCAATGGGTCGTTCCACTTCAAAAAGCACAAGAAAGAGGATTTCGAAACCCACCATCTCAGATTGTTCTGAAATAATTTGTTGTTAGAAACAAATAAGATTCGCATTCCTGCAACATTATTTTGTAGAAATACAGCTGGTATGATGCTGCACTCTGCATCATATGATGCAAAATGCATCATACCAGCTGTGTTTCTGTATTTTGAAAGTTATAGATCTTGATTGCTGACGTGCAAAACATTTTGGGACTATATCAACAATGGACTAATGAAACAAATACCAAAATATGGTTTTTAGGTGGAAGTTTCCAAATTGGCCATTTTGTATTTATAGGATTCATATAATATTCAATAAATATAGTACCTAAAATCTGATTTGGACAAAACGTTTTTCTAACAATGAGTTAGACATGAGGAATCCAAAGGAATGGTCAAAAGCCACCCAAAAGCCACCCATAGCGTCTGGTACAAATCCAATGCAAGTCAATGGTACCTATATTAGCATTTTCACGATTCGTGTTCAAATCATCCTAAAGTATCTAAAAATTGATTGAGTAACTCAATTATGTTGGATATGAAGCAGGACATGCTAATATAGATACCATTGACTTGTATTGGATTTGTGCTACAATTGATAAAAAGTTAGCATTTGAAATAGTTGCCAGGTAAACAAAACCAAAGCTTGGGTTGCTGTCATACCTTGTCCATAGACTAAGGAAACCAATATGTAATTTAGGTTAACTATCCCTTTAACATTGAGTGGGGAACAGCACCATCTGGTGGTTAGAACCTGGTAAAATCAGGATGTAGGATAGGACATAAACCTAACAACTTCAATAAAAAATGTCTCTGAACAGGGAAAAAAACCATCATCACCAAATTCCCAGAGAATGCATTACTTAGGATGACGAAACAATACTCCATATTACTGATATTGTATACTCATTGTTGGGTTGGGATTGGCGTGGGGTGTCCGTGGGTAGCTTTTGATTAATCATGTCTTACTCATTGTTAGAACAATGTTGGGTCCAAATCGGATGAAAGGTACTAGAGTTATTGAACATGTATATGAATCCTATAAATTAAAATGGCCAATTTGGGTGGAATCAATTAGCTTAGTTTCTCAGAGATCAAATTATATTTCAACAAAATGTTGCAGGAATGCTAATCTTATCTGTTTCTAACAACAGAAACGATTTCAGAACAATCTGAGATGGTGGGTGATATGGCTTAGAACGACCCCAGTAGAAATGTAGGGTGCCATTTGTATAACATGCTATATTTTGTGAAAAATATGAAAGTATGAAATTGAATGATCTCTCGCTCTCTCTCAGGGCGTCCCGCTCTCTGAGCCAGGGTCATGCCTCTGCCCAGCACGAGAAGATCCTGTGTGAAACCTGGTGTATCGAGGCGAGTGTCTCCCTCTCTCTCTCACACACACACACACACACACATATATATATATATATACTGTACATACACACGTCTGATCTCTGCTCCCCCCATCAGGCCTATGACAGGATCATGAAGAACGTCAAGGACCTGAAGTCTTCTTCCACCACCCAGGTCTTTAAGAACATGAAGGCCATATCTGCTGCCTTAGTGGAGAATGGAGGCGTCGTCGCTCCTCACCCTCTGGGCTTCTAAACCAACTCATAGAACATTTATAACATAACCACTGACAGAAACATACTACTCCCTGAGAGATAACCTTTTCACCCTACTGAGCCAATTCAAGCTAAGCTGTTTTGCACTGGCTGAAACCATGCTAGAAAGGAATATGTGAAACGAAAATCTCAGAGCTAGTACGGTTCGGGTTGGCACGATAATGTGAAAAGGCTAAGAGCGCTCTTCTATTGGAGAATCTCAACTGCATACTTCTCGTGTCCTCGCTTCTTTCTCAAAACCCATTGGAGGAGAAGGTTAGAGGGGAGGGAACTTTTGCTATCTCATCCAATTGGTCTTGAGAAGGTGGTGAGGAGAGAGGACACAAGGAGTTAGCAATTGAGATTCTCTCATTGTCTCACAAACCCTCCTCAGCAGAAAAAATGTAATTCTTCAAGCCTTAACGCATCACAAGGCAGGCGGATCAACTATCCTTCCACATGGTTCTGACTGTCGATTTACTGAATGTAAAGTCTGTTTTACTTTCACTATATTTATGGCCTTTTAAATAATATGTATTGTAGTCTTGATTTCTGTCCAGGATATCATTTGGAACTAACCATATGTGCATTGTGGTATTTATCAAATGACCAAGATGTGGGGGAAGACAAAGTTCGTTTTTTTGAAGGTTTCTGTATTAAGTTGAGATTTGGTTCTGGGTTGCTGAGACTGTTTGGGACAATTCTAAGGAAGGACAGTTTGAGGAAGTATAGAGACATCAGCGCTTTGTATCTTGGCTCTTTAAATGCATCACTTTGCGTTCATTGTGACTAAATTCGCTCTACCTGTCAATAACCTGATATGTACAGAGTTGTGTGTGCTGCACTCACAAATGGCCTCTGTCCGAAATGCTAGGGTAAATAGGGTGCCATTTCAGTCGCCCATGCTCTCCCCTACTAGTTATTTGTTGAATGTTCTAATGACCTTTGACCGTTGTATTGTGGTCAGGCGTCAATATGTCACATTCCGTGCACTCAGTCATCTGTCCTTTTTGTTTTCTCTGCTTTCCACCACTTCACTCGTTTGTGCACGGTGATCATTTATTCCTTACCGTTTTATGTATTCTATATAAGCCACATTGTACTCACAGTTTGTGTGTATAACTCAGTATATTTTTGTGGAAAGCCTGTTGTCACCACCATACAGTCACTTTTTTGACCAGCCTGCAGGAATAGTGGTGCAGCACATACAAACTCAACCACCCACAAACAAACACTAGAGCCTGATATTGCAATTGCCTTTGCCAGGGGTTCATTTTTTAAAGATAGTACCGGTATGTCGTGTTGCTAAATATGTACCAAACTCAATAGGGATTGGCTTGTGGCTACTTCTATCATGTTCATGTCAAAATTAATGTAGCATTGATGATAATAAAGGAAGAACTTGTGTTTATTCAAATTGTTTTATATTTTCATTGTAAGCAGAGACAAGTTTCCCTGCAGTAAGAGAAACCGTAGGACAGCTAACAAAGACAGTGCTTAATGAGTTACAATAACATACAAAGAAATTGATGAAAGGAATTGTACAATACATAAGACATAAAAAAAAGTGTAACTTAATATTGTCCACAAAAGGAATGCCGCTGCTTCAGTTCTGTGAAGCTCGCTACTCTGATGGCTGTGGATCTTCACAAAGGATTTCATGCAGGCCTTGTTAATCACAGTGCAGATAAGTACCTGAAGAGATAGTTGCACCAGAGGGGTTCAGCAGGTTAGGGCTGCGTTCCGATTCTCTACCCTTCTCCAGAAGTGTACATGCGTTCACTCCCCCTCATGCGTTGGATTTGTGCAAGCATGGCTTGAGGCAGTGGCAATTTTAGCACGTAAATCTTGGTGGGGTAAACTAAAACATTGTTCTTATGCAAGCCAGCAAAGCCACTACACGACACTAAACAATACATTCATTGTACTATAATGGTGACCACAAACTGTTATGGCCTACATAAAGCTCAATCCTTACCACCGCTACACCTGGCTATCAGCGGAGCCTTGTCTGGCAGCGAAACAGATCATTCAGCCCCATTTACTGCCTTTTTTGAAAATGTAGCTGATATGGCTGACTTGCTTAAACAAATGTGGTTTCTACTGACAATTGAGATGTACAAACTAAGGCATAAGGGAATGACGAGCAGATAAGAGGCAATCTGTATTTTCGATTAAGACAATGAGCGAGCTAGGACGGACGTAGTCAATATAACTTTGTTCAGCACTTTTGAAAGGTACAGCGACAGAATTCAGAACATGGGCCGTTCTTACAGTATTCTCCCTGTACACCAAGTCAGAACCGTAGGATAAATAAAGGGGGCATATGAGCAGAAAATGAAAGCTCTTACAATATTCTGATTACATTTCTCTAAAACAGGCTATAGGCTACATGTGCACCATCAAGTCAGAACAGTAGGCTAAGTTATGAGGGAGGAAAGGGTCCAAATTATTAGGGTGAGCCACATGGGCTACTAACAGCTTACTGCACAACATAGACTTAGTATTACTTTCTTGGCTACATATACATATCTCCCTGGCACATTACATCATTTATGCAGCAGCATACAGTACATTTTTGGACTCACCTTGTTGTGCTGTGCTCACTTGAACAGGAAGGTGGCGCGGCGGTCCTTCTTGTGGGCTCTAGAAAGAGGCCCGAAATCCCGACTTGGAATTCCGAGTTGGATGACCGTTCAAAATTATTTTCCATTTTTTTCCCAGTCGGAGCTAGTTTTATCCGAGTTCCCAGTTGTCTTGAACTCACTGAAGTCTGAGATTTCCCAGTTGTTTTGAATGTGGCAGAAGTCATGCTGGATTGACAGCATGGCCAATGTATTCAAAACTTTTCTGGCCCATGGCGTTAACCCCTTTTTCGTGATATCCAATTGGTAGTTACGATCTTGTCTCCGCTGCAACTCACCTACGGACTAGGCGAAGGTCGAGAGCCAAGCTGCACTGCTTTTTGACACACTACTCGCTTAACCCGGAAGCCAGTTGCACCAATGTGTAGGGGGAAACACTGTCGAACTGACGACCGAAGTCAGCTTACAGGCGCCTGGCCGCCACAAGGAGTCGCTAGAGCACGATGAGACAAGGACATCCCGGCCGGCCAAAACCTCCCCTAACCCGGATGATGCTGGGCCAATTGTGTGCCGCCTCATGGGTATCCCGGTCACAGCCGGCTGTGACACAGCCTGGGATCGAACCCGGGGCTGCAGTGGCGCCTTAGCACTCATTGAATTTGCGATTTCCAACTTGTTGTGTAATGTTTATGTCCAATGGCCAATGAGCACCGATACGTTTTATAATTTCTCTTCAGATTGCCGACTTGATGCATGATGATGACTGCTTGTCTAGCTTGCTAGCTAAGATTTTGAAAGTATGATGTTGACATGATCAGTCCAATCAAAGCTACGGTAGATATAACGAGATTTGACGTCATTTTATCTGTGGCCAGTGACCTTGAGCCTTCTTGGATGGGCACTTCTAATGTAAGTCTATGGCAGCACCCAAGGGGCTTGAATTTTCGAGCTCTACCCGTAGATTTTGCGGCAACGTAGTGTCTCCATGAGTGACAGAGCATGGAGCCAATCACAGCGCAACTAGATAACATTACCAACCCCTACGCGCCGTATTTTCCGCTGGCTGCCCCACCAACACAGAATGCACTGAGCTAGGCTGAAACACCTGCATTTTGGAGCTGCCTTACTCAAGAAAGCAAAAAATAGACCATGTTTATTTATTTAAATAGACCATGTTTATTTATTTTTTACATTGTTTGCAAACTGATATGTGACATGTATTAATGCCAAAATAACATGCAAAACAGGCTCTGCCCTGAATGCCACTGGAGGGAGTTTCCACCATATTCCTCATATCAGTCCATTCCTTTTAAATAATAGTGCACACTTCGAGATGTATGAGTGCACACTTTGGGAGAGAATCGTAATGTAGGCATGGTGTCTGACAGAGGTATCAGAAAGGCTAGGGTGACTGAGTTGGTCAGCTCAGAATACTGCTACAGGGTGGTCTCCCTCAGTGAGGTAATATCAGCGGTCAGACCATGGTCATCATCATGGGCTGCATTGTCAGCAGTCCATCCAGGAACAGCTGCACTATAATCTACACCACCAGGGGGCGTTCTGCTGCTCTTGAAAAACCCTTTCTGAGAAAACAAAAACAATCTTTAGTCAATATATATTTATATGGTTGTATAATGTATACACAATCTTGTTCGTACAGACAGACAGCCTTGGAGAGGGAATAGGGTGTCAACTCACACTCCCTCCTCCCCACTCCAGAACCAGACAGGGTTAGGATTGTGGTTGGGGTTGAGGGTTGGGGTTGAACCGGGATGTGGACATGAAGCTAACGTTAGGGTTGTGGTTGGAATAGGGTTAGGGTTGAACCGGGATGTGGACATGAGGCTAGGGTTATGTTAGGGTTTAGGGTTGGAGGAGTGTCTCACCTTGTAGAGAACCCCAGAGACTATCGCCAGTAGCAACAGTGAAAACACAACACTGTGGGAAGCAATGAGGGCAGTGCGGGATTCAGGCGTTGTCTCCAGAATGGACAGAATCTAGAAGAGAGAAATGATGGAGTGAGTGGAAAAAATAAGAGTGATCATTGTCATGAAGCCACCTGTCCCAATCCCGTTAGAAGTTCAGAACGAGAAAGTGTAGGCTATATACAAATAATGCGCTCAAATTGAAAATCATTAAACAAAATAATGAGAATTTGTATTAGCCTAATCGAGGTGTAGATTACATCTCACATTCCAATGTTTGAACTTGTAAACAAGACTGCATGGGATTCCTCTTAATGCGACTCCATGCAGCCAATGGCAATGTCCGCATTTAGGTATAATGCCAGGAGCCGCTTGTGGATTTGACAGCTTTAACGCAGTTCCAACCGCCAAAACAACCACTATGCAGATGTCAGCTAAAGAGGATCTAATTGAATGGAGCTCTTAGAGAGCATTTGAAGTTATTGGCTCACCTTCACACTCTGAGAACCAAGGGCAGGATATTGGGAGTAGACACTCTGGTCGAAGGACAGCGAGCCCCAACTGACCACCTCCACCTGCACCGCTGAACCCTGTGAAACAAACAACACTACTGAAACGGAACCACAACAACTCATAACGTGAATCTCAGCCTCGATTCAATCAGATCCAACGCTAACCCGCGTTGGCATTTTGGCTGTGTTGGAGGTGTAACTGCGGTATGAGCTGACAAATAGGTGAGCGGCTGCTCTTGGGTCACAAACCACTCCCTTCCTTATGATCCCTACCGTGTTAGAAGTTCAAAATGGCGCTAGAAAGTGTAGGGCTCGATTCAATCCCTATCGCCGAAGTTCAGCGCTATAACGTGATTGAAATGTAAAGCCAATGTTCCCGCGTTAGCACTTATTTCTCAATACCAGAAACACATATAATAGTAACTTAAAAGCACCCAAATAAAACATTCCCGAATTACAAACTCTTAATATAATGTTGTTCTAAAAGTTGGGTTTGAGGTGTTCTCCAAATCAGCCCTAACTTTGGAAACGATCCTACAACGCTCCGCAGCCAGCGTCACATGGTGAATTAAAAACTTCATAAAAAGTGGGATACATTTGTGAAAATGAGGCGGGCGAATTGGGTGTCTGCTCACCAATCTGCGGGCACATTTCATCCCTGAGAACTTCCACGGCTATTAACAATGGAAGGAGGGCTTCAGCAAGAAATTGCTTCTCAAAAAAGAGCTAGCTCGATACCTCTATGCTAACGTAAGCTAGCTATAGGGCTACAGCATTTAGCTCACGTCTTCCATCTAAATAGCGCTGATAAAACGAACCAAATGTAAACGTCTGCCAGCTGCTGGTAGCTAACTGTTGGTGCTGTCATACTATAGATAGTTCAAGCCTATGGGAAAGAGTAGTTTTGGCCGCGACAGAGCTCACTGTTACTGTATAGAGCCCTATGGCTCGGGCCGAAACTGTGTGTGTGGATGGCACGTTGGAATGGATCTGCGCGGGTTGATGCAGCACCTCCAGCAGAATTTTGTCGAAGATATTCCGTACACTGGACTGATGGCAGATTTTAGGAACGGAATATGTGTGTTGTGGGGGGGGGGACTTTTTTTCTCGTTTTTCAAGCGAAGATCTTTTAAGGGAGTATGCGAGGCATAGACGTTCACGTCGCCTAGCCGAGTTCTGCTAGGAGCAAACCGAACCTAGTTTGCGGGCTCCTTAACGCAGTTCCACCTCCGACACTGCCGAAACAACCAACAATGCCAAAACAACCGCTATGCCAGTGTCGGCTAACGCGGATCTGATAGAATCTAGACCCTCATCTGCTTGACATGGACCCGTACCAGAGCAATCTATAGATGGCTGCCTCGTCTAGCCCATACAACACCAATGCTTACATACATTATTCAACAACATGAAACGTATGTATGAAGTTACGATTATCCTTACCTCAGAGTTTCGACTGATATTCCCAACAAACTTGAAGATGGTTGGCTGATTGTTGGCTGACAGTCCTATAGTGCAGCCAACCAGATGACAGATGACCCCACTACAGTGCTGCGGTAGACCCAATCAGAAGGGTTAGAGTAGAAATGACTGTACTTGTAATGACAAGTGATTAGAGAAACACCCATGTTTCTATTTTGTTTATGTCTCTTTTAGAGGTCTATCTCACCTGATAAAACAGAGTGCTGTTTTCCTTTTTAGAGAATACCTCCTTCCTCTCACACTTTCCTCTGCTGTTATCCTTTGGCACACACACAGACATAAGAACATGTATAATGCCAGAAGACATTTGCAACTAACCAAATACCAGATCCTGCCACTGATACTTTATGCTGATTGACTGAGGAAAGTGCTGCTTGACTATTTTAGATGCTATCAGATGACCTGCCTCTGCTACAGACCAGGCACAACATGGAAGTAAATGCTTCAAGTGAGTGCACAGAGTGAAACAGGAAGGCACTATCTGAACTTGCCCAATAAGAAACACTCATTTTCGCTTCCAATTGCAAAAAGGTGTACCCTAATGAAAATGACCCAGGCTGCACTCACTGTTTGAGGAAGAGACACATTCCACAGGTAACCAGAGTCCAACTCCACTGGAATCACAAATGTAACATTGACCGGTGCTGCCACATGTCCTATATTCTCCACCTCAGAGATGGAGAGAGGACATGGTGAGATATAACGGGATGGATACTGAAATAAGTGTAATTGAAATACTATTGGGTGAATTAAAAGACTAACAGATAGAGATGTATACAGAAGTATTAGGCAGCAGTACCATGTACAGTATGATTTATTCATACCATGTATATGTGCTCCAGAAGCTTGTTGTCTGGGAAAGTTACATATAGGGAGGAGTCTCCTCTGAAATATAATGATAAGTAAAGATCATTTATCCTGCCTCAGTCACTATTGTCATAATGAAACTGTGTCTGAAGAGGAAATTGTATGCACCCACCCTTTCACAACAATATTGATAGGAAGTTTAACATCTACAGAGGAGCTTGCATAGTTATCCTGAAGGGTTCCCTGTCCTTCATTGTCACTGTAGGACAGAAGAATGAATACACAAACAGTGTTGACGTTTACCATGACACAAATGATGATCTACAAATTCTGATTAGATAGATGAATGGAATAGAGTAAAGAACAGAACAGAATAACTTCATTTTTTCCCATCAATGATTCAATGGTAAAGTTCTGTCTGTGGAGATGGTGACTCACGTAATAACAGACACATTCAAAGCCAGTCTTTCTCTCAAACAGGACGGTTCAAACACTGTGAATGACATCAACACTGTCACCTGGGGGGAAAGGCAGAATCAGATCAAAATATTTTCTCGCTCAGCTTTACAGAAATTAAGTCGGCTGAATGATATTTACCCGTGCCCCCTGTCTCAGGACAGTAGAGCTGAGGGGACACACTGTGTGTGTGAGGTTTCCTAGTCCTGTAGTGTTGGACACACACCAAACAGCCACCTGGCCTGGTCCTGATGGCTATAACAGATTTACGGTGACATGATCAAAACCAAAATAAACCAGCTGATGAAAGCCAACACTTTATTATATCTCCATCTCTCCACCCTTACCACCTCTGCTCACAACTAAATATCTCAATCACACCCCTTCATATACAGTACCAGTAAAACGTTTGGACACACCTACTCATTCCAGGGTTTTTCTTAATTTTTTACTATTTTCTACATTGTAGAATAATAGTGAAGACATCAAAACTATGAAATAACACATTTGGAATCATGGAGTAACCAAAAAAGTGTTAAACAAATCAAAATATATTTGAGATTCTTCAAAGTAGCCACCTTTTGCCTTGATGACAGCTTTGCACACGCTTGGCATTCTCTCAACCAGCTTCATGAGGTAGTCACCTGGAATGCATTTCAATTAACAGGTGTGCCTTGTTAAAAGTTAATTTGTGGAATTTATTTCCTTCTTAATGCGTTTCAGCCAATCAGTTGTGTTGTGACAAGGTAGGGGTGGTATACAGAAGATAGCCCTATTTGGTAAAAGACCAAGTCCATATTATGGCAAGAACAGCTCAAATAAGCAAAGAGAAACGACAGCCCATCATTACTTTAAGACATGAAGGTCAGTTAATACGGAACATTTCAAGAACTTTGAAAGTTTCTTCAAGTGCAGTTGCAAAAACCATCAAGCGCTATGATGAAACTGGCTCTCATGAGGACCGCCACAGGAACAGAAGACCCAGAGATACAGTGAGGGAAAAATGTGTTTGATCCCCTGCTGATTTTGTACGTTTGCCCACTGACAAATAAATGATCAGTCTATAATTTTAATGGTAGGTTTATTTGAACAGTGAGAGACAGAATAACAACAAAAAGAATCCAGAAAAACGCATGTCAAAAATGTTATAAATTGATTTGCATTTTAATGAGGGAAATAGGTATTTGACCCCCTCTCAATCAGAAAGATTTCTGGCACCCAGTTGTCTTTTATACAGGTAACGAGCTGAGATTAGGAGCACACTCTTAAAGGGAGTGCTCCTAATCTCCGTTTGTTACCTGTATAAAAGACACCTGTTCACAGAAGCAATCAATCAATCAGATTCCAAACTCTCCACCATGGCCAAGACCAAAGAGCTCTCCAAGGATGTCAGGGACAAGATTGTAGACCTACACAAGGCTGCAATGGGCTACAAGACCATCGCCAAGCAGCTTGGTGAGAAGGTGACAACAGTTGGTGCGATTATTCGCAAATGGAAGAAACACAAAATAGCTGTCAATCTCCCTCGGCCTTGGGCTCCATGCAATATCTCACCTCGTGGAGTTGCAATGATCATGAGAACGGTGAGGAATCAGCCCAGAACTACATGGGAGGATCTTGTCAATGATCTCAAGGAAGCTGGGACCATAGTCACCAAGAAAACAATTGGTAACACACTACGCCGTGAAGGACTGAAATCCTGCAGCGCCCGCAAGGTCCCCCTGCTCAAGAAAGCACATATACAGGCCCGTCTGAAGTTTGCCAATGAACATCTGAATGATTCAGAGGAGAACTGGGTGAAAGTGTTGTGGTCAGATGAGACCAAAATCGAGCTCTTTGGCATCAACTCAACTCGCCATGTTTGGAGGAGGAGGAATGCTGCCTATGACCCCAAGAACACCATCCCCACGTCAAACATGGAGGCGGAAACATTATGCTTTGGGGGTGTTTTTCTGCTAAGGGGACAGGACAACTTCACCGCATCAAAGGGACGATGGACGGGGCCATGTACCATCAAATCTTGGGTGAGAACCTCCTTCCCTCAGCCAGGGCATTGAAAATGGGTCGTGATGGGTATTCCAGCATGACAATGACCCAAAACACACGGCCAAGGCAACAAAGGAGTCGCTCAAGAAGAAGCACATTAAGGTCCTGGAGTGGCCTAGCCAGTCTCCAGACCTTAATCCCATAGAAAATCTATGGATGGAGCTGAATGTTCGAGTTGCCAAACGTCAGCCTCGAAACCTTAATAACTTGGAGAAGATCTGCAAAGAGGAGTGGGACAAAATCCCTCCTGAGATGTGTGCAAACCTGGTGGCCAACTACAAGAAACGTCTGACCTCTGTGATTGCCAACAAGGGTTTTACCACCAAGTACTAAGTCATGTTTTGCAGAGGGGTCAAATACTTATTTCCCTCATTAAAATGCAAATCAATTTCTAACATTTTTGACATGCGTTTTTCTGGATTTTTTTGTTGTTATTCTGTCTCTCACTGTTCAAATAAACCTACCATTAAAATTATAGACTGATCATGTCTTTGTCAGTGGGCAAATGTACAAATCAGCAGGGGATCAAATACTTTTTTCCCTCACTGTACCTCTGCTGCAGAGGATAAGTTCATTAGAGTTACCAGCCTCAGAAATTGCAGCCCAAATAAATGCTTCACGGAGTTCAAGTAACAGACACATCTCAACATCAACTGTTCAGAGGAGACTGCGTGAATCAGGCCTTCATGGTCGAATTGCTGCAAATAAACCACTACTAAAGGACACCAATAAGAAGAAGAGACTTGCTTGGGCCAAGAAACATGAGCAATGGACATTAGACCGGTGGAAATCTGTCCTTTGGTCTGATGAGTCCAAATTTGAGATTTTTGGTTCCAACCGAAAATGTGAGACGCAGAGTAGGTGAACGGATGATCTCCGCATGTGTGG
>NW_028166369.1:10000-12523 GCF_964263955.1 Coregonus lavaretus | reverse complement strand
TGCTGAAAGACCCAGCCACATTTCATCTTCAATGCCCTTGCTGATGGAAGGAGGTTTTCACTCAAAATCTCACGATACATGGCCCCATTCATTCTTTCCTTTACACGGATCAGTCGTCCTGGTCCCTTTGCAGAAAAACAGCCCCAAAGCATGATGTTTCCACCCCCATGCTTCACAGTAGGTATGGTGTTCTTTGGATGCAACTCAGCATTCTTTGTCCCCCAAACTGTTTTTACCAAAAAGTTATATTTTGGTTTCATCTGACCATATGACATTCTCCCAATCCTCTTCTGGATCATCCAAATGCACTCTAGCAAACTTCAGACGGACCTGGACATGTACTGGCTTAAGCAGGGGGACACGTCTGGCTCTGCAGGATTTGAGTCCCTGGCGGCGTAGTGTGTTACTGATGGTAGGCTTTGTTACTTTGGTCCCAGCTCTCTGCAGGTCATTCACTAGGTCCCCCTGTGTGGTTCTGGGATTTTTGCTCACCGTTCTTGTGATCATTTTGACCCCACGGGGTGAGATCTTGCGTGGAGCCCCAGATCGAGGGAGATTATCAGTGGTCTTGTATGTCTTCCATTTCCTAATAATTGCTCCCACAGTTGATTTCTTCAAACCAAGCTGCTTACCTATTGCAGATTCAGTCTTCCCAGCCTGGTGCAGGTCTACAATTGTGTTTCTGGTGTCCTTTGACAGCTCTTTGGTCTTGGCCATAGTGGAGTTTGGAGTGTGACTGTTTGAGGTTGTGGACAGGTGTCTTTTATACTGATAACAAGTTCAAACAGGTGTCATTAATACAGGTAACGAGTGGAGGACAGAGGAGCCTCTTAAAGAAGAAGTTACAGGTCTGTGAGAGCCAGACATCTTGCTTGTTTGTAGGTGACCAAATACTTATTTTCCACCATAATTTGCAAATAAATTCATAAAAAATCCTACAATGTGATTTTCTGGAAATGTTTTTCTCAATTTGTCTGTCATAGTTGATGTGTACCTATGATGAAAATTACAGGCCTCTCTCATCTTTTTAAGTGGGAGAACTTGCACAATTGGTGGCTGACTAAATACTTTTTTTCCCCACTGTATATCAACGCGCCATAGCCCATGGGGCGCCAGCCTCCATAGCGCCAGCCAGACACCAAGACCCACAGACACAAAGACCGAGCCGAGTCACGCTGCGGAGTCAAGCAGGTGAACAATATATTAGTAGAGACAGCCAACCTACCTACCTACCTACCTACCTACCTACCTACCTACCAGAAGGGAGGGGAAGACAACACACAATCTCACTGTGTAGAAATAGTAGCCTACAAATACAACAACAACACACACACTGCCAGTGCACAAAAAGTACTAATACACACACAGTGCAAGTAAGCATGTCGTAGGACAGTTTATACCATGTGGATCCTGTACATACGACGAATACAACTCGAAACTTGAAGTACAACTCTCGTCTCAGCCAGGCCTCACAGGTGTATGTGTTTTAAGGTCCCCAAAAGAGCACTTCTTTAAAACACCCTGGACCACAACAGGGGACCCCAAACCATTTGATTCCCTTGCCAGACATCTCGGCTCACTACACAACAAGTGCTGCTGGCAATCGGATGCACTTTTAGCCCATTTAGGAGACAAATAGCACAGGAAAACCAGTGCGCACCGCTCCACCCGACAGTCCAACGGTGAGATTTTGAGCGAGTCGCAACAAAATGCACGGCCCTTCCGCGGCCCACATGACTTTATTCTGAACGGAGACAAGTCTGCTCGCTGGGCCGTTCGCTTTTGGAGCAAAAACACGGCTCCGTCGGTGACTTTTGGGCCGATATAGGCGAACAGAAAACACAAGTGAAAGAGCATTTGGCCAGCCCAGAGAAGCCGAGCTGGTTGGCTTGAGTCTACATGGTTCTCATGTCGCGTTTAAGGCCAGCCCCCTGCTCGGTGTGGAGCTTCAATAGCGCAGAACAGCGTCTACAGCAAACTACTCCTCGCAGACCGTGTGTGTGTGTGTGTACCGGACCAAACGACAGACAGACATGGCAGAAGTCGCACCAGCACCCGCCGCCGCCGCGCCGGCAAAGGCACCCAAGAAGAAGGCAGCAGCCAAGGCCAAGAAAGCGGGACCCAGCGTAGGCGAGCTCATCGTCAAGGCTGTGACCGCTTCCAAGGAGAGGAGCGGCGTGTCCCTGGCCGCACTCAAGAAGACGCTGGCGGCAGGCGGCTACGACGTGGAGAAGAACAACTCCCGCGTCAAGATCGCAGTCAAGAGCCTCGTCACCAAGGGTACCCTGGTCCAGACCAAGGGCACCGGTGCATCCGGCTCCTTCAAGCTCAACAAGAAAGCCGTCGAGGCGAAGAAGCCCGCCAAGAAAGCCGCAGTCCCCAAAGTAAAGAAGGTGGCCGCCAAGAAGCCCGCCGCGGCGAAGAAGCCCAAGAAGGTAGCAGCCAAGAAGGCCGTCGCCGCAAAGAAGTCCCCCAAGAAGGCCAAGAAGCCCGCTACACCCAAAAAGGCCGCCAAGAGCCCCA
>NW_028166370.1:0-106369 GCF_964263955.1 Coregonus lavaretus | reverse complement strand
TCTGTCTCCGTCTCTCAATTCAATTCAATTCAATTTAAGGCTGTATTGGCATGGGAAACGTATGTAAACATTGCCAAAGCAAGTGAAGTAGATAATAAACAAAAGTGAAATAAACAATAAATATTAACAGTAAACATTACACTCAGAAGTTCCAAAAGAATAAACACATTTCAAATGTCATATTATGTATATATACAGTGTCTCTCTCTCTCACTCGCTGTGTCTCTCTCAATCTCTCTCTCTCTCTCTCTCTCTCTCTCTCTCTCTCTCTCTCTCTCTCTTCTCTCTCTCTCTCTTCTCTCTCTCTCTCTCTCTCTCTCTCTCTCTCTCTCTCTCTCTCTCTCTCTCTCTCTCTCTCTCTCTCTCTCTCTCGCTGTGTCTCGCTCTCTCTCAATTCAATTCAATTCTATAGACTTTATTGACATGGCAAGTTAAATTACTTACATTGTCAAAGTATACATATAACAAAAATGGTGGGACCAACAGCAATAATAATAGTAGTAGTGGAAATGGGTTTACCATTAACAGCAACTACAACAACAATATTAATGAGAATAACAATACATTAAAGCAATAGTAGTCGACCAGTCTCAACTTGACTAAGAAGACACATTACATGGTATGAAAGCCAAAACAAAACAGGTAATATTATTGACATTACCTTACACTTTTCACTGACTGTCCCTCAGGTTGTGGCAGGAGGACACATATTTGGCTGCCAAAATTGCACATTTTGGCTTTTCACCCAATAAATATTAGATTTTTTCTTCCTCTTTTATAGTTTCAAATTCTTTGTACTGAATGATAATTTTGGGAAAGAAAGATTCTCTTAGGTCTGAGTATTTGTCACAGTGTAATAGGAAATGCAGCTCTGTCTCTACCTCTCCCCGGGGGCAGAGTGAGCACAGCCTGTCCTCTCTGGGCAGCCAGGTTTGCCTGTGACGACCGGTCTCTATAGCCAGACTGTGCTCACTGAGTCTGTACCTAGTCATTGTTTTCCTCAGTTTTCTATCAGTCACAGTGGTCAGATAGTCTGCCACCATGTACTGTCTGTTTAGAGCCAAATTGCATTGAAGTTTACTTAGATTTTTTGTGGTGTCTTTCCAATAGGTGATATATAGGTGAGTTGATGGCTCGTTGTGTACAGAACCGATTCATTCAGCCTTTGTTTTCCTTTGTTTTGTGCTGTTGCTTCGGGAATGATGCAGTGTAGAAGATCATTCCCCTGCTCTGTTAGCTAGCTGCTGGAAGTTTACCAACAGAGATCATCGTCGAGTGGAGACTAACACCAGGAGAATGGCTAGGCTGTCTCCTAGGGCCTATTTGTGTGACAACACTATAGGCTAGTCCGTAGTGGAGGGGTACACTCTCTGCTGAGTGGTCTGTCTGTGACAAGGCTGACAGGTTGTCCCAGGGCACTGACATTGATATCTCCAACAAACACTTTCTGTTTAAAAAAAAAGCCTGTCATCCAATAAACAGTCTCAGTCACAGCTTTGCATATTGGGAGTCTAAAGCTGTCCAATGAAAATGTGTCTTCGATAGCCCTCGGTAGGTGGGAAATGTCATCGGACCTTGATAGGTGGAAAACTGAAAGCCTTGGTCCATTTTAACCAGTGTTAGGGGTATTTATGGTGGGTGTTATCTCCTGCAGTGCAGCACATATTGTGGTGCACGTGGATTTCGTTTCTGACTGAGTCCTATATGTTTTCCATTATTATGATTCAGGTTGAAATTAAATGCTGAGGTTGGTGTTCTGGCTCTGCTCTTCGGTGAGAGCTGGCAGTAAAAGAAGCAGTGGAATGCAGAATTGATTTCACAAATGACTGACAATAATGTTTTCCAAAGGGAATTTATCATAGCCAGGCAGACATCGCCTCTGCATTACAATGCTAGTCAAGGCAGAGCCATCTCCAAATCTAGAGAAATATGGTTTAATGCAATTTCTCTCCACAGACAAGGCCCTATCATTGTTGAAGTATCTTGATTTGATTAGTGCACATCACTCATTGAGTCGTTTCTTTCATCTAAGAGGTATTATTTGTTTTTCTAAGGATTTAAATGTTTTCTAAAACCAGGAAATTACCACTATTCAATCCTATTCATAAACTGGGTGGTTAGAGCCCTGAATGCTGATTGGCTGACAGCCCTGGTATATCAGTCCGTATACCACTGGTATGACAAAACATTCATTTTTTACTGCTCTAATTACGTTGGTAACCAGTTTATAATAGCAATAAGGCACCTCAGGGGGTTTGTGGTATATGGCCAATATACTACTGCTAAGGGCTGTATCCAGGCACTCCGCGTTGCGTCGTGCCTAAGAACAGCCCTTAGCCACAACACCCCCTCAGGCCTTATTGCTTAATTTGAATTTGTGATTAACCGTGATTCGAGTATGAGCATTGAGTACCCCACTGTTTATTTATCTGCAGCTAATTAATGTTCATCACAAAGTAGAGCTGGGATGATAAACCGGTAATTACCGACACCGACATTTCTATCTCATACTGAAGCAATTTTGCCTATGTCCGGTCATTTTCTATGATTACACAACGTTCCTGCTTGCATTAAACAATAGTCTATGGAACGGCGCGGCATATATTAAAGTGAAACGACATAGAAAAACGCATTGCGCTCCGGGAGCTCAACACTTACATCTATGCAGTTTTATTTCAACCAAGACTACAGCATTCAATCAGAGCCGTGTTCTACCCCATGCTTCCCAACACCTGTTGTTGGCAGTTCTCGCAAGTGATGTTGCGATTAGCCTCGTTCATTAGCGAGGGGAAATGAACGGCGACGAAGACAATGCAATCCCAGAAATCCAAGAACAATTACTGCCTAAGAAGGATGCTGTTTCAGTATGATACGTTGGATAAAAGAATGAAGACGAACACAAATGTCAAGTTCAATAGCCTTGTTCAAGCATTGTACACACGGAGTCCGGGGAACAGCCCAGCTAGTCGATTACCTATCAACTAGACTCCGTAACATCATCATTTTCAATAGAAAGTGCAAACATAACGGCACAACATTAAGTTCTTAACAGTCAAGTCATAACAATTGAAAAAGCATTACATTTTATTTTTACTTCAGTTGTCATCTTCCTCTTTTTTGTTTATTTTTCTTTGTATATAAACAGAGGACAAGTTAACACAGTCCCTAAGCCTATCCTGTAGGACTAAGACCATGAGCTGGAGAGCTTGGTGGGGTAGAAGCCTCACCTTCAGTTGGCTCATGTCTCAATTCTGCGCCCCTTGCCCTTAGGCCTGGGCTGTGATCCAGCTCATCTAGGTGAGTGTATGGCGTGTTCTGGTTTGTTGTCTGCTCTGCTGCAGATCCACCCGATTGCGACGATAGAGGGAGCCACCAACATCCACCAGGTAAGAACATGGTGCAGCTCTCTGTAGACACGTGCCCAGCCTCCAAAGTCCTGTGTGGTCTCCCGTCAGCGGTTTCATCCTTATCGTTTCACCCACCTCCAGCTCTGGTAGGTCTCGAGCAGTCCGGTCATAGAAGCACTTAGCGAGCTGCTTTCTGTGGCGCAGGTTGTCCGTGACGCCAACCATGATGCAGGGCTCAAGTAGCTTGTTAGCTACAGGGATGGTAGTCTTCAGACGTCTGGACAGAAGGCGCTGTGCTGGGCTGCTGTCCATGTTTTCGGTGGGTGTGTTCCTCCAACGTAAGATGGCTTTCCAGGGGTCGTTGCTGTCACGCAAGGCCCTGCTTAACAGGTTTTTTGCAATCTTGACAGCTGACTCTGCCTTGCCATTTGCCTTTGGGTGTCTTGGAGAGGAGATGACGTTGGTCAAACTCCCATTCTGAGGAGAAACGCTTGAACTGTGGAGTGAATTGTGGGCCATTGACCGTGAAGACCTTGTCAGGCTGGCCTTGCCTTGCCTTGCAAACTGCGCCTTGCAGCGCTTTATGACCGTCTCTGCAGACAAGTCAGGGAGCAGTTCAATTTCCCAAAAGTCAGAGTAGTGATCTGTGGCTGAATAAGTCCATGCTGACAATTTGCCAGGCCCTTGTGGGCAGTTCATGCGACATCATGGTTTCCTTTTGCTGTTCATGAGCGTACTCATTGCATGTGGTACAGCTGCTGACAAAGTCTTTCATTTCTGATTGCATGTTTGGCCAGTATAATGTTTCACGTACCTGGTGGTAGCATGCATCACCTCCAACGTGACTGCAGTGTATGCGAGTTAGCATCTCTGGACGTAATGATTTGGGGATAATGACCTTCTGACCTCTGAACAAGATGCCATTTTGCATGCTGATCTCATCTCGAAAGGTCCAGTATTCTCTCACTGTGAAAGGTGTCTCCGCTTTCAGGTACCGCCAACCTGTGAGAACCATGGACTTCAGTGACTGTAGGTGTTCATCCTTGTTAGTGTGTTGCCTGATCTGGGCTAGGCGGTGATCTGTGACGTTTAAGTAGTCTGTCTGATTGATCTGTTGAACATCTTGTTGTTCCTGCTGTAGCGAACAGATGGCATGCCGCTGGTAGGCAGTACCTCTGCCTGTACATTGTGCTGTTGCCCTGCTCAGTGTGTCGCTGATTTACATCTCTGGTCCTGGCTTGTAGACGACCTTCAGGCTGTAGTTTTGCAGAGTCAAGAGCATGCTTTGAAGCCTCTTGGGCGCATTGAGGAGAGGTTTACTGAATATGGCAATGAGTGGTTTGTGGTCATTTTCAGCGGTGACCAGCTCTCGACCATATAAGTAGTGATGGAAGCGCTGGTAGGAGAAGACGATGCTGAGGCACTCTTTCTCATTTTGTGCATAGTTTTGTTCGGTGGGGGTGAACGCTCTCGAGGCAAATGCAACGGGCTGGCATCCAAGTCAACTTCGGTTGGAGTCGCTCTGGATTGTGACAGGCTTCGTGATGTCATAGTAGCGCAACACTGGAATGGATTAAGCCAGAGATTTCATATCCTGCACTGCGGCCTCGTGTTTGGGTAGTCAGTTCCATGGTGTGTCTTTGTCCAGCAAACCGGCACAGAGGCTCACAGACTGCTGATAGGAGTGGCATGAACTTTGCAAGATAGTTTGCAAAGCCGATGAGATGCTGTACTCCTTTTGCATCAGACGGGTTTGGCATGTCGAGGATCGCTCTGACTTTGTCTGGGTCCATGGAAGTGGACGTCTTTCACCTTGAACTGCAGCTTCTTCAGGCCTTTGGCCGAGAGAATGTGGCCATGGAAGTGGACCTCTTTCACCTTGAACTGCAGCTTCTTCAGGCCAAGGCGCAGCTTAACTGATCGGCAGCGCTCCTTCAGTGCCAGGACCTTAACATTGTGGTCGCGTACAGCTTCTTCGTCTGTGTCACCACAGCCTACGATCAGGACGTCATCAGCGATGGGTTCGCATATGTTTGGGGAGTCTCCCTCATGCATTTTGGCAAACACCAAACATGTTAGCTTTTTTTTTTTCTTCAAGCAATGGCTTTTTTCTGGCCACTCTTCCGTAAAGCCCAGCTTTGTGGAGTGTATGGCTTAATAATAATAATAATAATATGCCATTTAGCAGACGCTTTTATCCAAAGCGACTTACAGTCATGCGTGCATAATTTTTTTTGTGTACGTGTGGTCCCGGGGATTGAACCCACTACCTTGGCGTTACAAGCGCCGTGCTCTACCAGCTGAGCTACAGAGGACCACACATAAGTGGTCCTATGGACAGATACTCCAATCTCCGCTGTGAAGCTTTGCAGCTCCTTCAGGGTTATCTTTGGTCTCTTTGTTGCCTCTCTGATTAATGCCCTAAGGTCCGTTAGTTTTGGTGGGCGGCCCTCTCTTGGCAGGTTTGTTGTTGTGCCATATTCTGTCAATTTTTAGTAATGGATTTAATGGTGCTCCGTGAGATGTTCAAAGTTTCGGATATTTTTTTATAACCCAACCCTGATCTGTACTTCTCCACAACTTTGTCCCTGACCTGTTAGGAGAGCTCCTTGGTCTTCATGGTGCCGCTTGCTTGGTGGTGCCCCTTGCTTAGTGGTGTTTCAGACACAGGGGCCTTTCAGAACAAGTGTATACAGTGAGGGAAAAAAGTATTTGATCCCCTGCTGATTTTGTATGTTTGCCCACTGACAAAGACATGATCAGTCTATAATTTTAATGGTAGGTTTATTTGAACAGTGAGAGACAGAATAACACGACAAAATCCAGAAAAACGCATGTCAAAAATGTTATAAATTGATTTGCATTTTAATGAGGGAAATAAATATTTGACCCCCTCTCAATCAGAAAGATTTCTGACTCCCAGGTGTCTTTTATACCGGAAACGAGCTGAGATTAGGAGCACACTCTTAAAGGGAGTGCTCCTAATCTCAGCTTGTTACCTGTATAAAAGACACCTGTCCGCAGAGAAATCAATCAATCAGATTCCAAACTCTCCACCATGGCCAAGACCAAAGAGCTCTCCAAGGATGTCAGGGACAAGATTGTAGACCTACACAAGGCTGGAATGGGCTACAAGACCATCGCCAAGCAGCTTGGTGAGAAGGTGACAACAGTTGGTGCGATTTTACGCAAATGGAAGAAACACAAAAGAACTGTCAATCTCCCTCGGCCTGGGGCTCCATGCAAGATCTCACCTCGTGGAGTTGCAATGATCATGAGAACGGTGAGGAATCAGCCCAGAACTACATGGGAGGATCTTGTCAATGATCTCAAGGCAGTTGGGACCATAGTCACCAAGAAAACAATTGGTAACACACTACGCCGTGAAGGACTGAAATCCTGCAGCGCCCGCAAGGTCCCCCTGCTCAAGAAAGCACATATACAGGCCTGTCTGAAGTTTGCCAATGAATATCTGAATGATTCAGAGGAGAACTGGGTGAAAGTGTTGTGGTCAGATGAGACCAAAATCGAGCTCTTTGGCATCAACTCAACTCGCCGTGTTTGGAGGAGGAGGAATGCTGCCTATGACCTCAAGAACACCATCCCCACCGTCAAACATGGAGGTGGAAACATTATGCTTTGGGGGTGTTTTTCTGCTAAGGGGACAGGACAACTTCATCGCATCAAAGGGACGATAAACGGGGCCATGTACCGTCAAATCTTGGGTGAGAACCTCCTTCCCTCAGCTAGGGCATTGAAAATGGGTCGTCGATGAGTATTCCAGCATGACAATGACCCAAAACACACGGCCAAGGCAACAAAGGAGTGGCTCAAGAAGAAGCACATTAACATCCTGGAGTGGCCTAACCAGTCTCCAGACCTTAATCCCATAGAAAATCTGTGGAGGGAGCTGAAGGTTCGAGTTGCCAAACGTCAGGCTCGAAACCTTAATGACTTTGAGAAGATCTGCAAAGAGGAGTGAGACAAAATCCCTCCTGAGATGTGTGCAAACCTGGTGGCCAACTACAAGAAACGTCTGACCTCTGTGATTGCCAACAAGGGTTTTGTCACCAAGTACTAAGTCATGTTTTGCAGAGGGGTTAAATACTTGTTTCCCTCATTAAAATGCAAATCAATTCATAACATTTTTGACATGTGTTTTTCTGGATTTTTGTTTTGTTATTCTGTCTCTCACTGTTCAAATAAACCTACTGTTAAAATTATAGACTGATCATGTCTTTGTCAGTGGGCAAACGTACAAAATCAGCAGGAGATCAAATACTTTTTTCCCTCACTGTATATACTGAGATCATGTGACAGATCATGTGACACTTAGAATGCACACAGGTGGACTTTATTTAACTAATTATGTGACTTCTGAAGGTACAGTGGGGAAAAAAAGTATTTAGTCAGCCACCAATTGTGCAAGTTCTCCCACTTAAAAAGATGAGAGAGGCCTGTAATTTTCATCATAGGTACACGTCAACTATGACAGACAAATTGAGAAAAAAAAATCCAGAAAATCCCATTGCAGGATTTTTTATGAATTTATTTGCAAATTATGGTGGAAAATAAGTATTTGGTCACCTACAAACAAGCAAGATTTCTGGCTCTCACAGACCTGTAACTTCTTCTTTAAGAGGCTCCTCTGTCCTCCACTCGTTACCTGTATTAATGGCACCTGTTTGAACTTGTTATCAGTATAAAAGACACCTGTCCACAACCTCAAACAGTCACACTCCAAACTTCACAATGGCCAAGACCAAAGAGCTGTCAAAGGACAACAAAAACAAAATTGTAGACCTGCACCAGGCTGGGAAGAATGAATCTGCAATAGGTAAGCAGCTTGGTTTGAAGAAATCAACTGTGGGAGCAATTATTAGGAAATGGAAGACATACAAGACCACTGATAATCTCCCTCGATCTGGGGCTCCACGCAAGATCTCACCCCGTGGGGTCAAAATGATCACAAGAACGGTGAGCAAAAATCCCAGAACCACACGGGGGGACCTAGTGAATGACCTGCAGAGAGCTGGGACCAAAGTAACAAAGCCAACCATCAGTAACACACTACGCCGCCAGGGACTCAAATCCTGCAGTGCGAGACGTGTCCCCCTGCTTAAGCCAGTACATGTCCAGGCCCGTCTGAAGTGCATTTGGATGATCCAGAAGAGGATTGGGAGAATGTCATATGGTCAGATGAAACCAAAATAGAACTTTTTGGTAAAAACTCAACTCGTCATGTTTGGAGGACAAAGAATGCTGAGTTGCATCCAAAGAACACCATACCTACTGTGAAGCATGGGGTTGGAAACATCATGCTTTGGGGCTGTTTTTCTGCAAAGGGACCAGGACGACTGATCCGTGTAAAGGAAAGAATGAATGGGGCCATGTATCGTGAGATTTTGAGTGAAACCCTCCTTCCATCAGCAAGGGCATTGAAGATGAAACGTGGCTGGGTCTTTCAGCATGACAATGATCCCAAACACACCGCCCGGGCAACGAAGGAGTGGCTTCGTAAGAAGCATTTCAAGGTCCTGGAGTGGCCTAGCCAGTCTCCAGATCTCAACCCCATAGAAAGTCTTTGGAGGGAGTTGAAAGTCTGTGTTGCCCAGCGACAGCCCCAAAACATCACTGCTCTAGAGGAGATCTGCATGGAGGAATGGGCCAAAATACCAGCAACAGTGTGTGAAAACCTTGTGAAGACTTACAGAAAACGTTTGACCTGTGTCATTGCCAACAAAGGGTATATAACAAAGTATTGAGAAACTTTTGTTATTGGCCAAATACTTATTTTCCACCATCATATGCCAATAAATTCATAAAGAATCCTACAATGTGATTTTCTGGATTTTTTTTCCTCATTTTGTCTGTCATAGTTGATGTGTACCTATGATGAAAATTACAGGCCTCTCTCATCTTTTTAAGTGGGAGAACTTGCACAATTGGTGGCTGACTAAATACTTTTTTTCCCCACTGTAATTGGTTGCACCAGATCTTATTTAGGGTCTTGATAGCAAAGGGGGTGAATACATATGCACGCACCTCTTTTCTGTTATGTATTTTTTTGAATTTTTTGAAACAAGTTATTTTTTGAATTTCACTTCACCAATTTGGACTATTTTGTGTATGTCCATAACATGAAATCCAAATAAAAATCCATTTAAATTACAGGTTGTAATTCAACAAAATATGAAAAACGCCAAGGGGGTTGAATTCTTTTGAAAGGCACTGTAGTTACTTTACACATCTGGTTGTTTTCTAAAAATCACAATGCAAATAAACAAAGAAAACATGTTATTATTTTAAAAAATAAGGTTTTCCAATAAAACTTTGCTTATAGGTCAGAGAAAATCAGTGAGTATTATTATAGAGAAAGTCGGTGAGTATTATTATAGAGAAAGTCAGTGAGTATATTATTATAGAGAAAGTCGGTGAGTATTATTATAGAGAAAGTCAGTGAGTATATTATTATAGAGAAAGTCAGTGAGTATTATTATAGAGAAAGTCAGTGAGTATATTATTATAGAGAAAGTCAGGGAGTATTATTATAGAGAAAGTCAGTGAGTGTATTATTATAGAGAAAGTCTGTGAGTGTATTATTATAGAGAAAGTCAGTGAGTATATTATTATAGAGAAAGTCAGTGAGTGTATTATTATAGAGAAAGTCGTTGAGTATTATTATAAAGTCAGTGAAAGTATTATTATAAAGAAAGTCAGTGAGTATATTATTATAGAGAAAGTCAGTGAGTATATTATTATAGAGAAAGTCAGTGAGTGTATTATTATAGAGAAAGTCAGTGAGTGTATTATTATAGAGAAAGCCGGTGAGTATTATTATAACGTCAGTAAGTGTATTATTATAGAGAAAGTCAGTGAGTGTATTATTATAGAGAAAGTCAGTGAGTGTATTATTATAGAGAAAGTCAGTGAGTGTATTATTATAGAGAAAGCCGGTGAGTATTAGTATAACGTCAGTGAGTGTATTATTATAGAGAAAGTCACTTAGCCTATATTAACCCAACCTTTATATTTTCCCTCTCTGTGCTTCTGTCCTTTTCCCCTAAGTGAGGCCTGATGAGCCTGTCTGTCAGTCACAAGCTCATTGACATTATATCTGGTGTTTGTATTATTGATGGTATTCATAAAGGGATTGTTATTAAAAGTTTATGTAATTTGACTTTTCCCCGGTCATCAGACTGTGTAATCAGCTCTGGATCAATCGTCACATGCTTCATAAATTTCAGGTGTAGACTAACTTATAGGTCATTTTCCAATAATACAGAGTTAAAGACAAATATATATATATATATATATATATATATATATATATATAGAGAGAGAGAGAGAGAGAGAGAGAGAGAGAGAGAGAGAGAGAGAGAGAGAGAGAGAGAGAGAGATACCCGCCCAAGCCCCATCCTGTGAGTAAGCGAAATGCCCAGAGAGTATAACTATACAGTGGTTGACGAATAACAATTACCAGTAAAAAGAACATGGCTATATACAGGGAGTACCAGGTAATAACATGGCTGTATACAGGGAGTACCAGGTAATAACATGGCTAGATACAGGGAGTACCAGGTAATAACATGGCTATATACAGGGAGTACCAGGTAATAACATGGCTATATACAGGGAGTACCAGGTAATAACATGGCTAGATACAGGGAGTACCAGGTAATAACATGGCTATATACAGGGAGTACCAGGTAATAACATGGCTATATACAGGGAGTACCAGGTAATAACATGGCTATATACAGGGAGTACCAGGTAATAACATGGCTAGATACAGGGAGTACCAGGTAATAACATGGCTATATACAGGGAGTACCAGGTAATAACATGGCTAGATACAGGGAGTACCAGGTAATAACATGGCTATATACAGGGAGTACCAGGTAATAACATGGCTAGATACAGGGAGTACCAGGTAATAACATGGCTATATACAGGGAGTACCAGGTAATAACATGGCTAGATACAGGGAGTACCAGGTAATAACATGGCTATATACAGGGAGTACCAGGTAATAACATGGCTATATACAGGGAGTACCAGGTAATAACATGGCTAGATACAGGGAGTACCAGGTAATAACATGGCTATATACAGGGAGTACCAGGTAATAACATGGCTATATACAGGGAGTACCAGGTAATAACATGGCTAGATACAGGGAGTACCAGGTAATAACATGGCTATATACAGGGAGTACCAGGTAATAACATGGCTAGATACAGGGAGTACCAGATAATAACATGGCTATATACAGGGAGTTCGATGTGCAGAGGTATGAGGTAATTGAGGTAGCTATGTACATATACAGTAGGTAGGGGTAAAGTCACTAGGCAACAGGATGGATAATAGACTAAGTGTGAAAGTGTTTGTGTGTGTGTGTGTGTGTGTGTGTGTGTGTGTGTGTGTGTGTGTGGTGTCAATATATATGTCTGCGCATGTTATGTGTGTGCGGGCGTATGTAGTGTTGGTGTGTGTGTGTGTGTGTTGGGGTGTCGGTGTAAGTACAGTGGGGAAAAAAAGTATTTAGTCAGCCACCAATTGTGCAAGTTCTCCCACTTAAAAAGATGAGAGAGGCCTGTAATTTTCATCATAGGTACACGTCAACTATGACAGACAAAATTATTATTTTTTTCTCCAGAAAATCACATTGTAGGATTTTTTATGAATTTATTTGCAAATTATGGTGGAAAATAAGTATTTGGTCAATAACAAAAGTTTCTCAATACTTTGTTATATACCCTTTGTTGGCAATGACACAGGTCAAACGTTTTCTGTAAGTCTTCACAAGGTTTTCACACACTGTTGCTGGTATTTTGGCCCATTCCTCCATGCAGATCTCCTCTAGAGCAGTGATGTTTTGGGGCTGTCGCTGGGCAACACGGACTTTCAACTCCCTCCAAAGATTTTCTATGGGGTTGAAATCTGGAGACTGGCTAGGCCACTCCAGGACCTTGAAATGCTTCTTACGAAGCCACTCCTTCGTTGCCCGGGCGGTGTGTTTGGGATCATTGTCATGCTGAAAGACCCAGCCACGTTTCATCTTCAATGCCTTTGCTGATGGAAGGAGGTTTTCACTCAAAATCTCACGATACATGGCCCCATTCATTCTTTCCTTTACACGGATCAGTCGTCCTGGTCCCTTTGCAGAAAAACAGCCCCAAAGCATGATGTTTCCACCCCCATTCTTCACAGTAGGTATGGTGTTCTTTGGATGCAACTCAGCATTCTTTGTCCTCCAAACAAGACGAGTTGAGTTTTTACCAAAAAGTTCTATTTTGGTTTCATCTGACCATATGACATTCTCCCAATCCTCTTCTGGATCATCCAAATGCACTCTAGCAAACTTCAGACGGGCCTGGACATGTACTGGCTTAAGCAGGGGGACACGTCTGGCACTGCAGGATTTGAGTCCCTGGCAGCGTACTGTGTTACTGATGGTAGGCTTTGTTACTTTGGTCCCAGCTCTCTGCAGGTCATTCACTAGGTCCCCCCATGTGGTTCTGGGATTTTTGCTCACCGTTCTTGTGATCATTTTGACCCCACGGGGTGAGATCTTGCGTGGAGCCCCAGATCGAGGGAGATTATCAGTGGTCTTGTATGTCTTCCATTTCCTAATAATTGCTCCCACAGTTGATTTCTTCAAACCAAGCTGCTTACCTATTGCAGATTCAGTCTTCCCAGCCTGGTGCAGGTCTACAATTTTGTTTCTGGTGTCCTTTGACAGCTCTTTGGTCTTGGCCATAGTGGAGTTTGGAGTGTGACTGTTTGAGGTTGTGGACAGGTGTCTTTTATACTGATAACAAGTTCAAACTGGTGCCATTAATACAAGTGGAGGACAGAGGAGCCTCTTAAAGAAGAGGTTACAGGTCTGTGAGAGCCAGTAATCTTGCTTGTTTGTAGGTGACCAAATACTTATTTTCCACCATAATTTGCAAATAAATTCATAAAAAATCCTACAATGTAATTTTCTGGATTTTTTTTCCTCAATTTGTCTGTCATAGTTGACGTGTACCTATGATGAAAATTACAGGCCTCTCTCATCTTATTAAGTTGGAGAACATGCACAATTAGTGGCTGACTAAATAAATAAAAAATTCCCCACTGTATGTGTGAGTGTGTGGGTAGAGTCAAGTGTGTGTGCACAGAGTCAGTGCAATAGAGTTAGTGCAAAAATTGGTCAATGCAGGTAGTCCATGTAGCTGTTTGATTAGCTATTTATCAGTCTTGTTTAGAAGTCCTATGGTTTGGGGGAAGAATCTGTTCATGGTCCTGTTGGTTCCAGACTTGCATTGGTACCGTTTGCCGTGTGGTAGCAGAGAGAACAGTCTATGATTTGGGTTGCTGGAGTCTTTGTCACTGCCTGGTATAGAGGTCCTGGATGGCAGGGTTCCTCGGCCCCAGTGAATCTTTGCATGCCAGGATGATAAAGTGAAGACAGGAGAGTTGATACAGAATGGCCGATCACTGAGTCTGTGTTTGTGTGCGTGGGTGTGTATGTGTGTGTGTGCGTGTGTGTGGGTGTGTATGTGTTTGTGTGCGTGTGTGTGTATGTGTGCGTGGGTGTGTATATGTGTGTGTTTGTGTATGTGGGTGTGTATGTGTGTGTGTTTGTGTATGTGTATGTGTTTGAGTACGTTGGTGTGTGTGTGTGTGTGTGTGTGTGTGTGTGTGTTTGTGTGCGTGTGTGTGTGGGTTTGAGTGCGTGGGTGTGTGTGTTTGTGTTTGAGTACGTGGGTGTGTATTTGTGTGTGTGTGTGTTTGTGTGCGTGGGTGTGTGTGTGTGGGTTTGAGTGCGTGGGTGTGTGTGTGTGTGTGTTTGAGTACTTGGGTGTGTATTTGTGTGTGTTTGAGTGTGTGTGTGTATTTGTGTGTGTTTGAGTGTGTGTGTGTTTTTTGGTGTGCATATGTGCATGTGACTGTTTCTGTGCCTTTGTGTGGTTGTGAATATGTGCATGTACGAGCATGTGTGTGGATGAAATAATGTTTCTACGTTTATCCCTGCTGTAGATTGTTTGAATAAAACATTGGCATGTAAGTCATTGCACCTCACATGCCAATGTCTGTTCCTCAGTGAGTCTATGTCTGTGTCCCTGTTCCCTCAAAATTCTGTTTTAGTTCTGGATAAAAGTGATCCTCCAATGAGCATCACTTTGCACCTTATTCACTGTATATCCATGCACACGGTCACGCACCATGTGCATGCATGTATACGTGGATCTATACGTTGTGTTATATGTTTGCGTTTCTGTATAAATTATATGTATATAATTTATAATGTCTGCACAGACCAGTCCATGTGTCTTTATCTGTACATATGTATCCAAACATTTCCAAAACAACAATAAAAAAAAAACTAATCTGAATCCGGTTTAATCTAAATCTAAACTTCATTCAAATTAAATTGTAAGTCCTTGATTAAAAAGGAGAAATAAGACAAGGGCAGAGCCTGCTGGGAAATACAGCTGGGACCTTTTGATTCCAAGAACCCATGTATAGATGGAGCCAATTAATAGTCATGACAAAGGTGAGAGAGAGAGACCACTAAATACTGTAAGATATTATATGTGGCATACAAAAGCTGCCACAATGTAATTAATTGAATTCATAATTTTGAAATTGGCTGGATAAAAAATCCATACTGTATGTGGTAAAATGGTTGTATATATTTTTTAAATATATACAAAGAAACATACATATGACGTTGCCTCAGTCAAAAAACTACAAAAAACCAAACAAAAAAAGGTTCAGCTGTTATTTTCTGCTGTATACTACTTACATGTGGAGTTAAGCCCGATTCCTAACAGAAGTCTTTCCGTTTGATTGACAGCTGAGGACACATGTGGTGATACTCTGAGGGGTTCAAGTGGCATCATTTCAAGTCCCAATTTCCCGAGTGAATATTACAATAGTGCGGACTGTACGTGGACCATACTTGCTGATCCTGGAGACACCATCTCCATCATTTTTACAGACTTCCAGACGGAGGAAAAATATGACTACTTGGAAGTGGAAGGGTCTGAGCCTCCGACAATATGGTGAGTCTGCTGATAACTGCTGCGCCTCTCTCTGTCTGTGTTGGTCTGGTCGGTGTTTCAGTTCATCAATGGTCATATTCTGTCTGGTGGTGCTTGTCACTCACTGACCGAAAAATGTGAATCACCTGATGTGAAGCAATAAGAGGACAAAAGTTGAGTCCTACTTTCGATGTATACAATCTGAGGTAAGCCTTTACTTTACAGATGCAATCACATAGTCACGTTGCCACCAGAAATGGCTACACTGTACGCTGAACTTGTTTGGCCTAGCATACTGACAAATCTGCATGTGTGTGTTGGTGCCGGGTTTTTCTTATAGTATGTTTTATGAGTTATTGCTTACAAGTAAATGGAAATAATCATTAGTCATTTTGGAAGTGCTTAATATTTTCTAATGTGCTTGTAATTACAATATTTTAGCACAGTGTTCTATTGATTGTTGGAAAATGTGTCTATCGATTACCTCCTCTATTCCTGTATACTAATTTGTTACTGATGACAGGAATCACATGGATAAGTATTGCTGTGTTTAGGGGAGAGGCCAATGGCTCTTTTTCATCTCTCATGTTTTCATATTTTTCAAGTTGCCCCTTGCTTAGTGGTGTTGCAGACTCTGGGGCCTTTCAGAACAGGTGTATTTATACTGAGATCATGTGACAGATTATGTGACACTTAGATTGCACACAGGTGGACTTTATTTAACTAATTATGTGACTTCTGAAGGTAATTGGTTGCACCAGATCTTATTTAGGGGCTTCATAGCAAAGGGTGTGAATACATATGCACACCACTTTTCCGTAATTTTTTAATTTAATTTCACTTCACCAATTTGGACTATTTTGTGTATGTCCATTACATGAAATCCAAATAAAAACCATTTAAATTACAGGTCGCAATGCAATAAAATAGTAAAAACGCCATGGGGGATGAATACTTTTGCAAGGCATGTAGTGCATCCTACAAGATTATATGGAGTTCTTATATGCCAGTAGTAATGGAGTTCTTATATGCCAGTAGTAATGGAGTTCTTATATGCCAGCAGTAATGGAGTTCTTATATGCCAGTAGTAATGGAGTTCTTACATGCCAGTAGTAATGGAGTTCTTATATGCCAGCAGTAATGGAGTTCTTATATGCCAGTAGTAATGGAGTTCTTATATGCCAGTAGTAATGGAGTTCTTATATGCCAGCAGTAATGGAGTTCTTATATGCCAGCAGTAATGGAGTTCTTATATGCCAGCAGTAATGGAGTTCTTATATGCCAGCAGTAATGGAGTTCTTATATGCCAGTATAATGGAGTTCTTATATGCCAGTAGTAATGGAGTTCTTATATGGCAGCAGTAATGGAGTTCTTATACGCCAGCAGTAATGGAGTTCTTATATGCCAGTAGTAATGGAGTTCTTATATGCCAGCAGTAATGGAGTTCTTATACGCCAGTATAATGGAGTTCTTATATGCCAGTAGTAATGGAGTTCTTATATGCCAGTATAATGGAGTTCTTATACGTCAGCAGTAAAAAAAGTTCTTATATGCCAGTGGTAATGGAGTTCTTATACGCCAGCAGTAATGGAGTTCTTATATGCCAGGAGTAATGGAGTTCTTATATGCCAGCAGTAATGGAGTTCTTATACGCCAGTATAATGGAGTTCTTATATGCCAGCAGTAATGGAGTTCTTATATGCCAGCAGTAATGGAGTTCTTATATGCCAGCAGTAATGGAGTTCTTATATGCCAGTATAATGGAGTTCGTATACGCCAGTAGTAATGGAGTTCTTATACGCCAGCAGTAATGGAGTTCTTATATGCCAGTAGTAATGGAGTTCTTATATGCCAGTAGTAATGGAGTTCTTATATGCCAGCAGTAATGGAGTTCTTATATGCCAGCAGTAATGGAGTTCTTATATGCCAGTATAATGGAGTTCTTATACGCCAGTAGTAATGGAGTTCTTATACGCCAGTAGTAATGGAGTTCTTATATGCCAGCAGTAATGGAGTTCTTATATGCCAGTATAATGGAGTTCTTATACGGCAGTAGTAATGGAGTTCTTATATGCCAGCAGTATTGGAGTTCTTAGATGCCAGCAGTAATGGAGTTCTTATACGCCAGTAGTAATGGAGTTCTTATATGCCAGTAGTAATGGAGTTCTTATATGCCAGTATAATGGAGTTCTTATACGCCAGTAGTAATGGAGTTCTTATATGCCAGCAGTAATGGAGTTCTTATATGCCAGTAGTAATGGAGTTCTTATATGCCAGTAGTAATGGAGTTCTTATATGCCAGCAGTAATGGAGTTCGTATATGCCAGCAGTAATGGAGTTCTTAAATGCCAGTAGTAATGGAGTTCTTATATGCCAGCAGTAATGGAGTTCTTATATGCCAGCAGTAATGGAGTTCTTATATGCCAGTAGTAATGGAGTTCTTATATGACAGCAGTAATGGAGTTCTTATATGCCAGTAGTAATGGAGTTCTTATACGCCAGCAGTAATGGAGTTCTTATATGCCAGCAGTAATGGAGTTCTTATACGCCAGCAGTAATGGAGTTCTTATATGCCAGCAGTAATGGAGTTCTTATATGCCAGTAGTAATGGAGTTCTTATATGCCAGTAGTAATGGAGTTCTTATATGCCAGTAGTAATGGAGTTCTTATATGCCAGTAGTAATGGATGTCACGGTTCAGACAGACGACCAGAGGACCACAATTGCGTCACACCAGAAAGTTTATTAAAACTTAAGGGAAAAGGGAAGTAGGGAGTGAATGAAGGCTCCAGGGGTAACAGGGATCCCGTCCAATGTGCTGGGTCTGTGCCCCCCCCAGTGGCAGCGATGCGTCCTATGAAGCCGGTGGTGGGTGGTCCAGAAGTCCTGGGGGGGGGAGACACAGACACAACAGGGCGGAATGAAACAAGGCAGCAGTACAGTTCAAGGGAAATCCAAAATACGTAGTAGCAAGGCAGAAGGCTGGTCAGAGTTACCGGGATTGAAGAGTAGTCAGGAGTCGTTATGGCAGAAGCAGGTCTGGATCTCCTGGGGAAGAAGAGTATCCAAAAATCAGGCAGGTCCGGGGTCACAAAACCAGGGTGAGCCAGAAGCGCGAGCAAACAGGTTCCGGGTGTGAGCTTTGCAGACGATCTGACACCGGAGAGCTGAAAGACAGGGCCTTAAATACTGGGAGAGGTAGTGGGTAATGCAGCGCAGCTGGCAGAGTAATTAGAGCAGAGCAGAGCAGGGACAGGTGGAGCTAGTTAGGCTGAGTAGAGAGAGTGGTGAGCAGAGTGGAAGAAAATTAAGGTGGTAACCCGGTGGAGTGAGAGGCTCATGACAGAACCCCCCCCCCAAGGGACGGCCCCAGAAGTCCCAAGAGCAACACCACGCCGGGCGGGAGGAGGGGAGCCGGAGGAGGGCTAGAACTCCTCCGAACGGTCCGAGTGAACGTCCTCATCCTCGGAGGAAGCCGGAGGGCCGTGGTCGGGAGATGGGACAGGTCCCGAGACAGGATCAGGCACAGGACAGGAAGCCGAGCGGGCAGGACGGTTAGGGACCCCTCTGGGGCGGCCCCTACGGATTGCAGGTTGATCAGGATGCCGTTGGTGGAAAGCGGTGATGAGAGTCCTATCCACAATCCGACTAGCTGGCACCCAGGTCCTTTCCTCAGGTCCATAGCCCTCCCAGTCAATGAGGTACTGGAGACCCCTACCCCTCCGTCTGGACCGAAGCAGGCGGCGGACGGTGTAAACCAGACCACCATCGACGAGCCGTGGAGGAGGAGGACAAGGCGCAGCAGGGACCAGCGGACTCTCATGGATGGGCTTAATCTTAGACACATGGAAAGTGGGGTGCACCCTCAGGGAATTAGGCAGTTGGAGCCGGACAGCAGTTGGGCTAATCACTCTTATGATAGGGAATGGGCCAATGAACCGAGGTGCCAGCTTCTGCGACTCCACCCTGAGTGGCAGGTTCTTCGATGACAACCACACCCTTTGACCAACATGGTAGGTGGGAGCAGGAATTCTCCGACGGTTGGCCCCGGTAGTGTAGCTGGCAACGGATCTGAGGAGTGTGGCTCGGGCTTGTGACCAGGTGCGGCGACATCGACGGGCAAAAGCAAGTGCAGATGGGCAAGTAACCTCCTCTTCCTGGCTGGCAAATAGAGGAGGCTGGTATCCATAAACACATTGGAAAGGGGACATACCGATGGCAGAGCAGGTCAGAGAATTGTGTGCGTACTCCACCCATGTCAATTGCTGCGACCAGGAGTGGGGGTTGCGTGAAGTCATGCATCGCAGTGCCTTCTCGAGCTCCTGATTAGCCCGCTCTGACTGCCCATTGGATTGGGGATGGAATCCGGAAGTCAGACTGACTGTGGCTCCCAGCAGGTGACAGAACTCCTTCCAAAAAGCGGAGGAGAATTGTGGACCACGGTCAGAAACTACATCCTTTGGCAGTCCGTGGATCCGGAAGACGTGTTCCAGGACCACCTGGGCGGTCTCCTTGGCGGTTGGGAGCTTGGGGAGGGGAATGAAGTGTGCCATCTTGCTGAAACGGTCAACTATGGTGAGAATGGCGGTCATGCCACTTGAAGGGGGCAGCCCCGTGACAAAGTCAAGGGCGATGTGAGACCAGGGACGTCTGGGCACAGGCAGGGGCTGCAGCAATCCGGCTGGGGGCTGGCAGGACGACTTGTGTTGGTTGCAGATGGGGCAGGCTTGGACGAATTCCCGTACATCCTTTCTCAGAGAGGGCCACCAGAACCTCTGGGCGAGCAGGTTGTAAGTGCGGGTGGAGCCAGGGTGACAAGCTAGGCGGGAGTCATGTCCCCACTGAACGACCTGGGACCTCAGATCTTCGGGGACAAAAAGGCGGTCAGCTGGGCAAGTGCTGGGACCTGGCTGGTTACGGAGAGCCTCCAGCACCTGTTCCTCAACAGCCCAGGTCAGAGCTGCAACGATGCAGGGACTTGGCAGAATCGACACAGGGTCCTTGGAGGGGGTGTCATCCTTCTGGAATTGACGGGAGAGGGCGTCTGGCTTGGTGTTGCGTGATCCAGGCCGGTATGACAGAGTGAAATTAAACCTGGTGAAGAACAGGGCCCAGCGGGACTGCCTGGAGTTCAACCGTTTGGCCGTGCGGATGTACTCCAAGTTCTTATGATCGGTCCAAACGAGAAATGGAATGGTGGACCCCTCCAGCCAGTGACGCCACTCCTCCAAGGCAAGCTTCACAGCCAGCAGCTCACGGTTCCCTATGTCGTAATTGCACTCAGAGGGGGACAACCGACGTGAGAAAAAGGCACAGGGATGGAGCTTCCTATCCTCCGCAGCCCACTGAGAAATCACAGCACCAACTCCCACATCCGAGGCGTCCACCTCCACAATGAATTGCCGGTCCACATCAGGCATCTGGAGGATGGGAGCGGAGGTGAACCTCACCTTGAGGGTACTGAAGGCTTTGTCGGCTGCTGGGGTCCAGGTGAAGGGTTGCTTGGTGCTGGTTAGAGCAGTGAGAGGGGCAGCAACGGTACTGTAGTTCCGGATAAACTTTCTATAGAAGTTAGCAAACCCCAGAAACTGTTGCAGCTTCTTTCTGTTCTCCGGAACTGGCCATGAAGTGACTGCTGATACTTTGGCAGGATCCATTTGGATACTTCCCTCTGCCACTATGTCTCCCAGGAAGGCCACTGTCTTGACGTGAAACTCACATTTCTCTGCCTTGGCGTAGAGGGAATTCTCCAGAAGACGATGAAGGACTTGCTGGACATGGCGGGTGTGTTCAGACAGGTTTCTGGAGTAGATTAAGATGTCATCCAGGTAAACGAAGACAAACTTGTTTAACATGTCCCGCAGTACATCATTCACTAGAGCCTGGAACACAGCAGGAGCATTGGTGAGGCCAAAAGGCATAACCAGATACTCGTAGTGGCCTGTTGGTGTATTGAATGCGGTTTTCCATTCATCTCCCTCCCGGATCCGCACTAGGTGGTAAGCGTTTCTGAGATCCAACTTGGTAAAAACAGTGGCTCCCTGGAGCAACTCAAAAGCAGAGGTGAGCAGAGGCAGAGGGTAACGGTTTTTCACTGTGATGTCGTTGAGTCCCCTGTAGTCGATGCAGGGGCGAAGAGATCCGTCCTTCTTCCCCACAAAGAAGAAGCCAGCACCAGCAGGAGATGAAGATGAACGGATTAATCCTGCGGACAGAGAGCCATTGATGTAGTCCTCCATGGACTTTCTTTCAGGAGCAGACAACGAATAAAGACGACCCTTTGGAGGGGCCGTTCCAGGGAGGAGGTCGATGGCACAGTCGTACGGTCGGTGAGGGGGCAGAGATGTGGCTCTTGCTTTGTTAAACACTTCTCTGAGACCATGGTAGCATTCTGGGACATTGGAGAGGTCAGGAGCGGAGTTAGTAGGTACTGGCCGAGGGGGTAGTGCGGCAGCAAGCAGGCAGGTTCGGTGGCAGTCCTCTCCCCACTCCCTGATCACCCCGGTCACCCAGTCGAGCTGAGGGTTGTGCCGGCGGAGCCATGGGTAACCCAGGATGAGGGGTTGGCCTGGAGAGGGGAGCAGGTGAAACTGGATAGTTTCTTGATGGTTTCCGGACAGACCCATCGAGACCGGGGCCGTGACATGAGTGACCGATCCGAGTAAGTGTCCGTCCAGTGCCCGGGCAGGAATAGGAGGTGTCAAACGGAGGTTCTCCAGTCCCAGTTGGCGTGCCAGCTTGATGTCCATTATGTTGGCTTCGGCGCCAGAATCCACCAGAGCAGCCAGGGTGTGAGTTGAGTCAGAGAGGCGGAGGTGAACTTGCAGCAGGGGTTTGCGGTCGGAGGACTGGATGGTCATTGAACTCAACCGGACTCCCCCTATGCCCGGTGAGCTTCGGCCCTTTAAAGGGCAGGTTACCACACGATGTCCATCACCTCCACAATAGAGGCAGAGGTTTGAGGTGAAGCGGCGCTGGCGCTCTGCAGGAGTGAGAGAGGCTCGCCCAATCTCCATAGGCTCAGACTGATCAAGCTGACCTGGGTGAGTGGCAGTAGATGACAGGAGCCCAGTCGGATCTCTCCGAATGCCGGTAGTAGGTGGACCTTGGCGCCCCCTCTCACGACGACGGGTCTGTATCCTTCTGTCGATCCTGACAGTCAGTGCGATGGCTTCATCAAGAGTGGAAGGCAGTTCATGGGAGACCAACTCGTCCTTGATATAGTCAGCCAAACTATGGAAGAACGCGTCCACCAACGATGGTGTGTTCCAAGAACTTCGTCTAGCCAGGGTTCGGAAGTCGATGGAATGGTCTGCGACTGTACGTCTGCCTTGTCGAATACTGAACAGTTCACGAGACGCCTCTGCGGTTGGTGAATCCAGGTCAAACACCTTCAGCATCTCCTCAGCAAACAGGTCGAAGGTTGCACATGCGGGGGTTTGACGTTCGAACTCTGCTGTTCCCCAGAGTCGAGCTCGGCCCGTCAGGTGAGTGATGGCATACCCAACTTTAGCCCCCTCCGTGGCGAAGGTCCTTGGCTGCAAGGAGAACTGAAGTCGGCAGCTAGTCAGGAATGGCCGGACCTGGGTTGAATCGCCGTTGAACCGCTCGGGGTTTCCAATCTTGGGTTCCGGAGCAGCGGCTGCAATGACCGGGGCAGGTAACTCGGGGGCAGGGCTGGTGGGCAGACTGGCTGGGGTAAGGTTGGTGAGGAGTTGAATGATCATGGCGAGTTGTTGTTGCTGCTGCTGGAACTGCTGCTCATGCTCATCGGTTTCCATGTCGGGGAAAGTGTGCGCTGAGTCCATAATGGTCAGATCGTACTGTCACGGTTCAGACAGACGACCAGAGGACCACAATTGCGTCACACCAGAAAGTTTATTAAAACTTAAGGGAAAAGGGAAGTAGGGAGTGAATGAAGGCTCCAGGGGTAACAGGGATCCCGTCCAATGTGCTGGGTCTGTGCCCCCCCCAGTGGCAGCGATGCGTCCTATGAAGCCGGTGGTGGGTGGTCCAGAAGTCCTGGGGGGGGGAGACACAGACACAACAGGGCGGAATGAAACAAGGCAGCAGTACAGTTCAAGGGAAATCCAAAATACGTAGTAGCAAGGCAGAAGGCTGGTCAGAGTTACCGGGATTGAAGAGTAGTCAGGAGTCGTTATGGCAGAAGCAGGTCTGGATCTCCTGGGGCAGAAGAGTATCCAAAAATCAGGCAGGTCCGGGGTCACAAAACCAGGGTGAGCCAGAAGCGCGAGCAAACAGGTTCCGGGTGTGAGCTTTGCAGACGATCTGACACCGGAGAGCTGAAAGACAGGGCCTTAAATACTGGGAGAGGTAGTGGGTAATGCAGCGCAGCTGGCAGAGTAATTAGAGCAGAGCAGAGCAGGGACAGGTGGAGCTAGTTAGGCTGAGTAGAGAGAGTGGTGAGCAGAGTGGAAGAAAATTAAGGTGGTAACCCGGTGGAGTGAGAGGCTCATGACAATGGAGTTCTTATATGCCAGCAGTAATGGAGTTCTTATATGCCAGCAGTATTGGAGTTCTTAGATGCCAGCAGTAATGGAGTTCTTATACGCCAGTAGTAATGGAGTTCTTATATGCCAGCAGTAATGGAGTTCTTATATGCCAGTATAATGGAGTTCTTATACGCCAGTAGTAATGGAGTTCTTATATGCCAGCAGTAATGGAGTTCTTATATGCCAGTAGTAATGGAGTTCTTATATGCCAGTAGTAATGGAGTTCTTATATGCCAGCAGTAATGGAGTTCTTATATGCCAGCAGTAATGGAGTTCTTAAATGCCAGTAGTAATGGAGTTCTTATATGCCAGCAGTAATGGAGTTCTTATATGCCAGCAGTAATGGAGTTCTTATATGCCAGTAGTAATGGAGTTCTTATATGCCAGCAGTAATGGAGTTCTTATATGCCAGTATAATGGAGTTCTTATACGCCAGCAGTAATGGAGTTCTTATATGCCAGCAGTAATGGAGTTCTTATACGCCAGCAGTAATGGAGTTCTTATATGCCAGCAGTAATGGAGTTCTTATATGCCAGTAGTAATGGAGTTCTTATATGCCAGTAGTAATGGAGTTCTTATATGCCAGCAGTAATGGAGTTCTTATATGCCAGCAGTAATGGAGTTCTTATATGCCAGCAGTAATGGAGTTCTTATATGCCAGTAGTAATGGAGTTCTTATATGCCAGCAGTAATGGAGTTCTTATATGCCAGTAGTAATGGAGTTCTTATATGCCAGCAGTAATGGAGTTCTTATATGCCAGCAGTAATGGAGTTCTTATATGCCAGCAGTAATGGAGTTCTTATATGCCAGTAGTAATGGAGTTATTTCATATCTAAATCCTATTCCTTTCCTGAGGAACATAGGGGACTTTATATGACCTATTGTATATTTTAATTGTTTTATTTTGGGGGCTATTGACTTGTTTATTTGTTTTTGTTTGTGTTGACAATATTTGATTGGAGACGTCGCTGAGAGGAAGTCTTTCAAATGACACTGAACAAATGTATATTAATATGCATTTATGGTAATGAGCCTATGGATTGCCCTCTGTGTATTTGGGAAGTGGGCCCAGTTGACAGACTGAGACATGGCTCCAAATTCAATCAGCAACCTTGTGACATTGTTTTTGTCAAATAAACTCTCCACACCACGCCACATCACTGCCATAGTTCATATTCAAATCACTTTGGCATTTTCATCCTGCTTAGCCTAAATGTGTGTATTGTTGATTCAGTATCTGGTTTACTATTCAGTGTGTTGCTCACTGGTAGCTAGCTCCCTGACCTTGTTGTGTGGTGACTTCTGTGTCAACAGAAACAGTATCCTCCCTCCCTCCCTCCCTCCCTCCCTCCCTCCCTCCCTCCCTCCCTCCCTCCCTCCGTCTTCTCTTTCTCTCATTCCCTGGGCTTCAACTGTTTAGAAGTAGAATCAGAGCCAATGTTTTGTCTTATTCTGTTCACACGTAGCCCTGTCTGTACCCAGAATACACACAACCGTTTAACTCCACAAACTAAGCTAATCACGCTCACTGTCTTGTTGTTTGTGCTCTGGTGGTCTGGCACAATAATCACATAATAGCTTTTTCAAAGCATGGCAAACTGAAGGAAGCCAAACAGGCAGATGCAGTAGGGGAATGTATTCCCCCTGATACACTGTTAATGACTTTTTGTTGAGTGGTTTGTTTCCACTGACTGTATATGTCATACTCGTGAATATCATAATTCTGTTGTCCTACTTCTTTTTTTGCTATTTTGTCCCTGTGGTATCTCTGATAATCTCTTATAGTCTCACATCTTGCTGTTAAAATATTTTTCTCTCTAAATATGTTTTGTCAAAAAACCTCCTTGAGAAGAATACTATATTTACGTCTGCCACATGAAATCACATTTGCCTTTTACAAATATATGAGAGCACAAACAAAAGCAAAATGGTAGGTTTTCTCATTTCAAGTGTTCCTCTTTTGTAATCATTTTAATTATGTGGTTAGATAAGATCATACATTCGATAAGATTGACAGACATAGTACTAAAAAAGGCTCGTTTAGGGAGCCTCCAAAGAGGCTGAACATTCTCATCTCTACAAATAATTTAATGACAACAGCAGATTACTATTCCCAACTACAAAAGACTATTCCTTTTTTTTTTTCTCAAAGTAAGAAAAGCTATTCAAGAATTTACTACATTTTTTATTTTATTTTATGCACTGAACAATTTACTGGATTCAAAAATGCATGATATAGTGATATCGGATTATTCTCCGGCATCATGCTTAATCACACCAATAGAAAATACAATTTCAGAACTTAAGCAGGACTACTATCTTTTTTATTTTGAAGAGAGCCAACAACTACAGGTTAAACTCAAATAAAGCATACTACTTAATGACAAATAAACCTGGTAAATCTTGCAGCTCTCACAAAACGAATAAATGCTATAATTTTAAAAGATACAGATACATACGTGAAAATTAGAAGCAACAATGCAATTTTAATGACAATTTTAAAAGCTTCTATGAAAATGTCTATAAATCAGAAGTGTTGGACGGAGCCTATAGCCTTCTTAGACTCAACAACTCTGAAGCAATTATCAGCATATAAAAAAATTATCACTACAAGATCACCCAAGAATACATATTAGATACTGTTAACATTCACATGGAGAGGATGGCTTTTCCATAGAATTCTATTCAACATTTTGGGAAAAAAAAGTAGCCCCCCTAGCTTCACAAATGACAACACACGTCACTCAATTCAGTACTTCCTAGTTCCATGTATCAAACAGTTATTTCAGTTATATTAAACCGAGGATAATCTGGAGTCCCGTGCTGATTATAGACCCATACATTTAATAAATTGTGACAATAAAATAATAACAATGTTTATAAGCAATGGAATGGCAAAAGTCTAACCAGACTTGATACATATCATTCAAACAGGGTTTATTACAAATAGACACTAACAAACAAATACAAGTACATGTTTCAGTTTAATACAATAAGCAAAAAACAAGACATAGATTTATCAATAATGGCTGGTGATCCGGAAAATGCATTCAACCATCTTGAATGGAGTTTTCTATTCAACACTTTGGAAGCACAAATAATACATTATCGAATGAAATTGCTTTAAAAAGGGGCACAAGACTGGGATGTCTCCTCTCCCCCCTCCTGTTTGCACTGGCAATTGAACCTCTTGCAGAAAGAATTAGACAGTCCCAAACGTTAACAGGTATCATCAGTATTGGTAAACATGAATATAAACTAGGGCTGTCCCCGACATTTTTTTAAAATTGTTGACCAAAAGTCGTTACTCAGGAGGTAAAGGGGAAGACGGATGTGTGGACTAGATTTGACTTGTGGAAAATACTGGAAACCAAGAACAGGAAAGTAAGGAGCAAGCACGGCATGCATATTATGTGTGCCAAACAGGTGCTGTTAGATTACAATATCGTTTTTTCTGACTGTTTGGAACAATGTAAATAACACTTAATAAATTATACGCGTATACGAGAGTCTGTTGTAATGTTTTTGTAAAGCCTTTATTACAGCAAAGACTAAAAACAGTTGCATTCGTTCGTTAATGCAGTTTCCGAAATGGAACACTTTATTTATTGTTTACGGTAATTATTCAAGGATTATTGTTATTTATTGTTATAAATATAATTTTCTGACAATTTGAAAGAGTGTAAACAACACTAAATAAATTAAAAGTAATACCAGAGAGGCTGTTCTAACGAAAAAAAAGTGTAAAGCCTTTATTACAGCATAGCAAAGATTAACAACAGCCGCATTTGTGAAATTGTTATTGCTATTGATTATAGACTTCATTAAGTTGGTGTTTCCTCTCTCCTCACTTTTCTTAGACAATTAAGGCAAGTGCTGTTTTCTCGTCTCCTAACTCCGCTGCTAGCTCTGCCCCATTGTTCTCAACACCAATATGCCGACTAACTTTGCTATTATGCACATAGCAACATGGTCTTGGAAAAGGTGCCAATTCAACAGTGCACTGAGGTTTCAGAACCGCGGACAGCTACCGCTATCCAACGCTGGAGAAAGCGCATTTGTTATAAAATAATATTATTTTTATTAGTGTTGCACCATTGTTCTTACGTAATATTACCATATACAATTTCAGTAGCACATGTCTTAGTGATTGACTGTGCCATCCCCACGGCCTCCACAATGGATCAGTCCAGTCTTAGTGATTGACTGTGCCGTCCCCACGGCCTCCACAATGGATCAGTCCAGTCAGACAGGCCAAAATCAGACAATATGTCTTGTACACTATGACATTTTTTTTGCTACTGCTCGACTAAAGACATCTCGGTCGACCAACAGGCTATCGACCGAACAATCGACCAGTCGACTGAATGGGGTCAGCCCTAATATAAACTAAACTTATTTGGAGATGATCTTCTGATATACCAATATTGAAAACTCAATGCCCCCTAATAAAATGAAATAATGGCAATAGGATAATAAAGGACAATAAAATATGAAATGATTAATGATTAAGAAGTGACAACAAACAACTAAATTATAAAGATAACTTTATTCCATTACTCAACAATACGAAAGCAGATCTAATTAAATGGAATGTTCTTTATAAAAAATTGTACAGGTAGAATAAACCTCTTTAAAATGCCATGGCTGCCAAAGTTTTTGTATTTATTTTCGGTAATACCGAAGACATTCTTTAAAAAAGTATAACAGACTTCATACGGGCAAATAAAATTCATAGAATAAAAAGGAAAGTTTAAAATGTTCCTAAGACTGAGGGTGGTTTTAACCTTCCAGACTTGGAATTGTATCAACTCGCTACCTAAGGTTTTTACTTGCGACATGTAGTTAAATGCACTAGAGGAGCAATGGGTACATAGTGAAGATGTGCATGCTCATCCCCAGAATTGTTTTACATGTCTATTTTCAAAGGATAAAGCTAAGAACATGAACAACTTCATAGTAAAGAACACTATACAATATGGAAGAAAATGAAACTTATTCTACAAGAACCAATATCACTCCCTAAAAACAGAACCTTATGAAACAATCCTTGGATACCGTTTCAGAACTCACCGATAAATTGGTCCACATGGAAAACTAAAGGTATAGAAACTGTAAATGACTTGGTAAAAGGAAATAAAATGATTTCCATGACTGAATTCAAAAGTACTGAACAATGTAGATAGTTTCAAATACAGGCAATTTAAATGTTACATATCACAAAATGTAGATTTGAAATCTCAGCGCAACCTTATTTGAGTCAGAAAAGGATGTTGATAAGGAAGACATACAAAACTTTGCAAGAGAGCATATCTAACTGACAATCTCTTAGAAAAAAAATACAACCTATTGGAACCAAGACTTAAAAATAACTGATGTTGGCACAAGATGGAGGGAATGTTGGAGCATAACTAACGAAATTACACTCAACGAAAATGTACGCTTAAGCCAGTATAAACTAATGGGTGGAGCTAGAAAGTTGGCTGTCAGAAGTATTACAATGTGAACTTACTTTTAATCCGTCTGTCTGCATATTTCAAAAGATGTCATATGGGGGTGTAGTGAGATACCCAATGGGCTCGATGATTGTCTTCTCATCACTCATCTAAAAACGTGGAAATCATTCCGTCCGCTATCGTTAACAGGTCCCGTGTGGCTCAGTTGGTACATCATGGTGCTTGAAACGCCAGGGTTGTGGGTTCGATTTCCACACAGGAACAGTGTGGAAGAAAAAAATGTACGCTCTCACAACTGTAAGTCGCTCTGGATAACAACGTCTACTAAACTGTAAGCACAATTGAAAAATCTAATGAATTTTTATTGAAATAACATGGGCGACTGAGAAAAACAAAATGCTACAATTTAAGGCCATGTGGCAAACAATAATGCAGGCGCTAGGGATGTGGGTGTGAGCATTGAAGAACATACAAAAAAAATAAAAAATAAAGATTTATGCAGTTTGCTGATCGTTTAATTGAGTAACCCTAAAATATGCTAAAAGTGTACTATTGCAGTTGGATATGGAATGCGATATGCCAACAAACATCTGTTATCTTCATTTTTATCAGGACTCCAGTGATACTGAGCAGCCATAATACAAAGGCTTAGTGTGTGTGGCTGTCGAGTTATTGCGGGTGTGAAAATATGATTACGTTTTAACGTAATTTATTCCTAAACTAATTTATGCCAGGGTTGTGGGTTCGATTCCCACGGGGGGCCAGTATAAAAAAATATGTATTCACTAACTGTAAGTCGCTCTGGATAAGAGCGTCTGCTAAATGACTAAAATGTAAATGTAAATGTAAACCTTCACAAACCAGAGAGAACAGTGGAAAACCATAACTGTTTTTCATGGTGACTTGAACCAGATAGGTAGAGCACTGATAAACTGGCACCCTATTCCCTACATAGTGCACTACTTTTGACCAGAGTCCTTTGAGGTTCTGATTAAAAGTAGTGCACTATATAGGGAATAGGGTGCCATTTTTAATTATGTTGGCAGGTCGTGGAGGCTGTGTACATGTCATCTGTCTAGCTCTCCTTAGAACAAACATGCAGTGTGCATTCCCATTCACAAGCATGCGTACACACACACACACACACACACACACACATACGAACACACACACACACACACACACACACACACACACACACACACACACACACATACAAACACATGCAGTGCCTTCAGAAAGTATTCATACCCCTTGACTTATTCCACATTTTGTTGTGTTACAGCCTGCATTTTCTCACCCATCTACACACAATACACCATAATGACAAACTTTGCAAATGTATTGAGAATTAAATACAGAAATATCTCATATACATAAGTATTCACACCCCTGAGTCAATACTTTGTAGAATCACCTTTGATAGCACATACAGCTGTGAGTATTTCTGGGTAAGTCTCTAAGAGCTTTCCACACCTGGATTGTGCAACATTTGCCCATTATTCTTTTCAAAATTCTTCAAACTCTGTCAAATTGGTTGTTGATCATTGCTAGACAACCATTTTCATGTCTTGCCACATATTTTCAAGTAGATTTAAGTCAAAACTGTAACTCGGCCACTCTGAAACATTCACTGTCTTCTTGGTAAGCAATTCCAGTGTAGATTTGGCATTGTGTTTTAGGTTATTGTCCTGCTGAAAGTTGAATTAGTCTCCCAGTGTCTGGTGGAAAACAGACAACCCCCCCCCCCCCCCCACACACTCTTCCTACTCACAACTTGACACACATTTTACTATCTCTTCTAACTCAACAGTATGCGAGCTCTTGCTGTATTAGGTTGAAGCTTAACACCGGTTAACACCACTTAACACCGGTTAACACCGCTTAACACCAGTTAACACCGGCTAAATGTGGAAATAAAGAAGGGGAGAAATTAGGTTTCAGTAACTTCAGTAGTTCAGGAGAGAGAGAGTATCTTTCTGTCTGTCTATCTGTCTGGGCACAGCAGAGAGCGCCTCCAACCTCATGGCTGCCACTAAGAGTTGGCTTTTTCCTCCAAGCCTCTGAAAATGAGCGAGAGAGAGAGAGAGAGAGAGAGAGAGAGAGAGAGAGAGAGAGAGAGAGAGAGAGAGAGAGAGAGAGAGAGAGAGAGAGAGAGAGAGAGAGAGAGAGAGAGAGAGAGAGAGAGAGAGAAGAGAGAGAGAGAGAGAGAGAGAGAGAGAGAGAGAGAGAGAGAGAGAGGAGAGAGAGAGAGAGAGAGACGAGAGAGAGAGAGAGAGAGAGAGAGAGAGAGAGAGAGAGAGAGAGAGAGAGAGGGGCTCTCTAGGACCAAAAGGGGTCACCCATGTGCCTTCCATGTGACTCTGCTGTCAGTTTCACAGTGCAGGACACACACACACACACACTTCTTTTCGACTGCCTGTCAGAGTACTAGGTCAAATCCTTTAGCACCCACTAGGCTAAAGACAATTAGTCCACCATTTCAACAAACACTGGGTGATTTTCCACTTAGGGACCGGTCAAAATTTAGCAATTATTACCCAGAGGAAAATGGGGGAGGGTCATACTTTTTCAATTTCAGTCAGGGGGAGGGTTTAGTATTTTTTTATTTAGTCTAGGGGAGGGTCATGTAATTTGTATGTAATTTGTAATCAATTAAATGTCTTTTTTTGGATTCTGCATACGTTATTTGGTGTTATACGTTGTACGTGGAGGATGTTTTTGCAGAATTCTGCATGCAGTCTCAATTAGGTGTTTGTCCCATTTTGTGAATTCTTGGTTGGTGAGAGGACCCCAGACCTCACAACCATAAAGAGCAATGGGTTCTATAACTAAGTATTTTTAGCCAGATCCTAATTGGGATGTCGAATTGTATGTTATTTTGATGGCATAGAAGGCCTTGCCTTCTCTCTTAGAACGTTCACAGCTTTGTGGAAGTTACCTGTGGTGTTAATGTTTAGGCCGAGGTATGTATAGTTTTTTGTGTGCTCTAGGGCAACGGTGTCTCGATGGAATTTGTGTTTGTGGTCCTGGCAACTGGACCTTTTTTGGAACACCATTATTTTTTGTCTTACTGAGATTTACTGTCAGGGCTTTACATGTTTTGATTTGATAGGGAAGCTGAGAGGTCAAATATACTGTTTAGGTTTTCTACTGCCAAGTTTACACCTTCACTATTGCAGTGAAACGTTTTGTCCAGAAAGTTGTCTAGAAGGGATTGACTTTGTTGTTGCGTAATAGTTTTTTGGTAGGTTTTCTACACTACTTTCCTTCCGTCTATAGCATTTCTTAATATTATGCATTTCCTTTGGCTTTTGATGCGTCATGATTGAGTATTGCTCTGTTCAAGTAGACTGTGATTTTGCTGTGATCTGATAGGGGTGTGAGTGGGATGACTGTGAACGCTCTGAGAGATTCTGGGTTGAGGTCAAAGTAATTTACAGTACTACTGCCAAGGGATGACCTGTATTTGGGGTGGAATGCTGTCACCTCCAGGTAGGTGTTTGTCCCGCTGTGTGCTAATAGTGTCAGGTTCTTGTCCAGTTCTGGCATTTAGGTCGCCACAGACTAGTACATGTCCCTTGGCCTGGAAATGATTGATCTCCGCCTCTAGGATGGAGAAGCTGTCATCATTAAAGTATGGGTATTCTATTTGGGGGATATAGGCAGCACACAATTACATTTTTCTCTGTTGAGATAATTTCCTAATTAATTTCTAGCCAGATGTAAAATGTTCCTGTTTAAACTAATTTAATAGAGTGAGTTAGGTCTGCTCTAAACCAAATTAGCATACCCCCTGAGTCTCTTCCCTATTTCACACCTGGTAGTTTGGTGGTTTCTGTAACCTAGAGGGCAACCAGTGGGTCTCCTCTATACCATGTTTCTTGTAGGTTGACAACGTCTGTATTTCCAATTTCTTTGGTGAAGTCTGGGTTCCTGCTCTTTAGGCCAAAGGCGGATGACCTCAGACCTTGTATATTTCAGGATGAGATAGTAAAAGCTTTGTGTTCCATAGTGTCTAGTGTTGTTTTTACGTGGTTTAGGCTCTGACCACTACAGTAGCTGTGAGCAGGTCACAGGATGGGGCTTGGGCGGGTGTATCTCTCTCTCTCTCTCTCTCTCTCTCTCTCTCTCTCTCTCTCTCTCTCTCTCTCTCTCTCTCTCTCTCTCTCTCTTTCTCTCTCTTTCTTTCTCTCTCTCTCTCTCTCTCTCTCTCTCTCTCTCTCTCTCTCTCTCTCTCTCTCTCTCTCTCTCTCTCTCTCTCTCTCGCTCTCTCTCTCTCTCGCTCTCTCCTCTCTCTCTCATTCTCCTCGCTGAGCCTGGCTGGGTGGGCATTTCGCTTACTTTTCCATTGGCTGTTCAAACCCTCTTTGTACTTGGCGTATCTAGAACGTGGGTTGTAAAGTATCTGGCGAATCAAATAGCGCTTGTAGTGACTAGTGATGGGAATTACGAGTCTTTTCTGTGAGCCGGATCATTTGGCTCTGTTCACCTAAAATAACCTTTCATTTGGCTCCGTTCACCTAAAAGAGCCTATCATTTGGCTCCCAAACGGCTCTTCATTCAGTAAGGCTTAGAAATGTAAAAACCATGAAAAAATTGTCACTCTAATTTGTGGTCCTCTGTAGCTCAGCTGGTAGAGCATGGCGCTTGTAACGCCAAGGTAGTGGGTTCGATCCCCGGGACCACCCATACACAAAAATGTATGCACGCATGACTGTAAGTCACTTTGGATAAAAGCGTCTGCTAAATGGCATATTATTATTTAAAGCCTAAAACTTTGCCTACCATTATGTCAGAGCATGAAATATGACTTCAAAGACATTTTTACCAAATTATTAAATGGCCTGCAAAAAAATAAAAATAAAACACACTGTAAAGATTCACGTGGACCAGAATGAGGGTCTCTCATTAAATGAGGGTTTATATATTTTATCTGCAGAAAATCAGAAAAAGTTTTATATTTTATCTGTAGATAATCAGAGAATGTTAATATATTTTATCTGCTGATAATCAGAGAATGTTTTTATATTTTATCTGCAGATAATCGATGTCTTCAGCTCAAAAAGCTATTGTAATAGTACGCAAATCAGGGAGCCAAATAGACTGTTCTTTCACATATGCGATTCGGTTCCCAGCGTTCCCCAAAAACAGCATTTCAAAAAGAGCTGTTAATTTGCGAACGACCCATCACTAGTAGGCTAGTGATGACATGGTGAGCCAGTGCGTAACAAGAACAGAGGTAGAAATGCTGCATTCAAAACAACTTAGAACTCAGAAATCTTAGACCTTCGTCTTCAGTGCGTTCAAGACAACAGGAAACTCCCCCCAAAAAATACGCCTCTGGCTGGGAATTAGAGAGAGAGAGCGAGAGAGCGAGAGAGAGAGAGAGAGAGAGAGAGAGATGGTGTGATAAATACACCATATGAGTAGCCTGCTAATGTATATCTCTGGACCTTGTAAACTGTCAAGAACACAGTGGCCTCTATCATTCTTAAATAGAATAAGTTTGGAACCACCAATACTTTTCCTAGAGCTGGCCGCCCGGCCAAACTGAGCAATCGAGGGAGGAGGGCCTTGGTCAGGGAGGTGACCAAGAACCCGATGGTCACTCTGACAGAACTCCAGAGTTCCTCTGTGGAGATGGGAGAAACTCCCAGAAGGACAACCATCTCTGCAGCGCTACACCAATCAGGCCAGACGGAAGCCATTCCTCAGTAACAGGCACATGACAGCCCTCTTGGAATTTGCCAAAAGGCACCTAAAGACTCTCAGACCATGAGAAACAATATTCTCTGGTCTGATGAAACCAAGATTGAATTCTTTGGCCTGAATGCCAAGCGTCACATCTGGAGGAAACCTGGCACCATCCCTACGGTGAAGCATGGTGGTGGCAGAATCATGCTGTGGGGATGTTTTTCAGTGGCAGGGACTGGGAGACTAGTCAGGATTGAGTCAAAGAGGAACCGAGCAAAGTACAGAGAGCTCCTTGATGAAAACCTGCTCCAGAGCTCTCAGGACCTCAGACTTGGGCGAAGGTTCACCTTCCAACAGGACAATGACCCTAAGCACACAGCCAAGACAACACAGGAATGGCTTCGGGACAAGTCTCTGAATGTCCTTGAGTGGCCCAGCCAGAGCCCGGACTTAAACCTGATCGAACATCTCTGGAGAGACCTGAAAATAGCTGTGCAGCAACGCTCCCCATTCCAACCTGATAGAGCTTGAGAGGATCTGCATAGAAGAATGGGAGAAACTCCCCAAATACAGCTGTGCCAAGCTTGTAGCGTCATACCCAAGAAGACTCCATTCCTGTATATTTTATTTTGTTCATCTTGTGTAACTATCTTTAAAAAAAAAAAAAAAAATTCTGCTTCTTTGGGAAAGGCTCGTAAGCAAGCATTTCACGGTAAAGTCTACACCAGTTGTATTCGGCGCATTAATACAATTTGATATGATTTCATGCAGTTATTTTGGCATGAAGCGTTCAGAACAGGACGTTTATGTGGATATTGTCTTCCTCTTTACTGTAATCAGAGGGCTAATATCAATACTATGCATCTCTCTTGGCTAAAAGTAGAGGAGAGACTGACTGTATCACTTTTTTTTTTTTAAGAAGAAGCATTAATGTGTTGAAAAATCCAAATCGCTTACATAGTCAATTTACACCAGTGGAGACTGCTGAGGGGAGGACGGCTCACAATAATGGCTGGAATGGAGTCAATGGAACGGCATCAAACACATCAAACACGTGGTTTCCATGCGGTTGATACCATTCCATTGACTCCATTCCAGCCATTATTATGAGCCGTCCTCCCCTCATTAGCCTCCACTGACTTACACACAGCACTGACACACAGACTTAGCCCACCGGCTAGGTGTGACATTTTAAATTGATATAGTTCTGTCCTTGAACTGTTCTTGTCTATTAATGTTTTGTATTATGTCATGTTTCATGTTTTGTGTGGACCCCAGGAAGAGTAGCTTCTGCAATCGCCACAGCTAATGGGGATCCTAATAAAATAAAATACATAAAACATTAGCCTACATCACAGCAGTTTACAGCCCTAGACAATAATAGTGTACTCACTTGATAACAATAATACATTCCTCGTTGCACTGTGTTGTTGTAGCCTAGGTAGAATAATGTTATTGTCTAAAAACGTAGGCCTAATCAATAGTGGAGCTTTGCGTGGAGGAGCACAAATCTGCCATTTCATAATCTGTCAACTTGTTTTTCTTGCACTTTGACAGGTACATTTTTATAGCCCTAATATTTAGCTAACGAGTGGCCTAATATCTAGCTCATATTTAGCTTCTTTGGCTACACAACTCTAGCCTTTCTCTTCCAGCTGTTCCCGCACGCAATTGGCTATAGTCTACGGACGCAAGCCTCTCCGCATTTCCTCCTCCTGAAATCCCAGGAAAAGTAATTGGCTACAAAAGCTATTTTAGGACATTTTATTTTATTTTTAATACTAGGCCTAATAGCCTTTTCGTGGAGAGAAGCAGGCTTGCTCTTGCTAATTGCTCAATGTAAAATAGGCGTAGGCCAAATGACATGTCGGTGAAAGTTGCGGAGAGAGAGTGCATCACTGGCCAGTGATTACATTGTTTCACTGACGTATTAAATGGTCGCACATGACGACCAGTGGTGAGCACAGTGAAAAAGAAAATTGAAACGAGTTGACGTTGAAAAATTGAAATCACTTGCAAACCACTTGAGCAACGAGGCAATTAATGACGTAACGTAAAAGATGCATAGGCCAAACAGCGTTTTGTTGTTGGATTTCTACATTTAATTACATTTATATTATATTTGTCATTAGGCTACATGTAGCCTACATTGAAGTATTATTTGCAGTTGTCACTATGACAATGAACAAACCCTGAAGCACCGGATGGTCTGTGTTACCACCTTATGAATAGGCCGACAGCGTGCAGTAGGATGCTTTGAGCAGATCACAGGTGTAGGCTTAGGAAGATAAACTTTCCTCCAGTGTGGAGGCTCACCAATGTTTTATAGTTCTTAATAATTTGACGTTATAATTATCATCCTTGGAATGTACGGCCCTTAACGCTTAAATTGGTAAATGCCACCTTCTAGCGGATAACATGAATATGGTACTGTATGAATACTGCAGTGGTTCTCAACCACGGGTTGATTTGATAGAAATCCCTGCTATTTTCTTTAAATAATATCTATTGGAGGGGGAGGGTTGCATGTTTTTTTTTTCAATCTTTTGGGGAGGGACAGGTAAACATATATTTTCCTCAGGGGTAGGGCATCCATTTTCTTTTCAAAGAGGTCCGATTACCTCCAGGCATAGCCGCAGGAAGTAGGGGTGCAGAAGCACCCCCTGAAAAATCAGAATACATTTTTTGTAACCTATTCCAGTTTAATGAATTGCAGTGTAGGCCAATCCAAGTGTAGGCTATGATACAATGGACATGGTGGAAGAAGCCTAAAATAGCTGCACGAAGTCTCTGGGTGAACGGAGGAGTGGTCCATGCTGCTGTCCTTTATTTACCCTGTTCATAATGAGCACGTTTCTGCTCAGATGGATGAAGCCTGCGGAGAACACATGTAGCTTACAGACACCCAGCTAGAGACAGTGGTTAAGAGCGTTGTGCCAGTAACCGAAATGTCGCTGGTTCTAATCCCCGAGCCGACTAGGTGAAAAAATCTGTCGATGTGCCCTTGAGCAAGGCACTTAACTGTAATTGCTACTTTAAGTCGCTCTGGATAAGAGCGTTTGCTAAATGACATGAGGATGGTAGCGTTCCAGGACCAGGGTTGGAGAGCCCTGTTATAAAATATGCATAATATGCATTCGTCAATTGCAACGTCTGTCTATACCCACACATATTGTCTCAAGAAAAGGTTATATTTTTAAAACCCTCAAACGCCACTTTAGGCATACGTCATTTCAAAATAGGCCATCATCACTGTCAATCATGAATGACAATTGTTCACATTTTACCGTTGAAACTGCACCAGCATGCCAATCATTTGATTGATCTCAGTCAGTTTCATGGGAATAGCCTAGGCATTTACTGGACATCTTTTTGAATTACTGTTTTTGTGAGCGAATTAGAGCAGAGGGTGTTAACAAACGTTTAGCCTTTGTTGTATTTTGTTTCAATCAAAGCAAAATTTACTGCCGAGTGGCTCTGTTGAGTTTTCATTATACTTTTTTTTTTGAATATTCAGCTTCAGCTAACCATCCTAAAATCTCATTAGACATGAGGAGGTGTTTTTGGTGAAACAGTAACATTAACCTATAGGCTGACTATGCTATGCTATTATGTTCTGTTGTGTAAAAAGACTAATTCATCGTTATGTGATCTTGCGAGACATTGATTCAGCTTTGATCTAACTTGACTAAACGAGCAACATTGTGAGAAGTGATCATCTTCTATTTGTAATAATATGTGGTGAGTAGGAATATTAGGTCTTGATGAGTGTTATTGTAAACGATTGGCGTGCCCTTCGTGGTCGCTAAATATACTTTGATTAACACATGGTTACAATATACAGAATAAAAGAAAACAGGGGTGAACTATCAATTCATATAATTTATTTGCATAGATTTAGTCAAATCAATTAATTGACCAAGTAGTGAACATAAACCATCACTAAGGAGAATTGCAGGAAATTCGTTTTTAAAACAGCCATAAAATCAAGCCTTTGGTGTGGTGTATTCATGGATCTCAATAAACTATAACTTAAATGCATTACCTCCAACTTGGACCAATTTTCCATTTCCATTTTCCCACCCCGACATAGCCTACCTAGCTAGAACGGGCCCTGCGTCTCAACCTACAGTCAATATAGCCCACAGATCCAAAGCAGAGCTACAGTAACTTCCAGACAGGGTCAGGCTCCTTGGGCTTTGCGGTGGCCACTCTGGTTTGGGGTGTCCACACCAAGTGGTCACATACCGTTCTGGGTTCCACTGCGCAAGAGCAGGTTAGTGGAGTTTTATGAACAACAATGCAGACACGTTTATTTATTTTTTTTAATGTTTTTTTTTTTTTTACGTTCTGATGTTCTTAACTTGTCAAGCCTCCAACGGGCCTCCGCAGTGCACACATGTAGCCTACAGTTCTTCATCATCCGCCAGAGAGAAGACAGGGAAGAAACCTCCAGGTTGCTGTAGCCTACATATTGATTTGGTTTGTCATTCTATAGCTCTTTATGGAATTAAATATAGGCTCATTTATTTAGAATTGTCCATGTATTCTCAAACTGGAAAAAAAAGTGAGGTAGTGCCCACAGCACTACACAGCTGCTTACTTGTGAAGCAAAGGCAGCTGTACAGTGCTATTTCATCAATACATTTGTTTATTTTTTTAGCCAAAAATATTTTTCCCACATAAGTGGTGGACTGGGCCTTTACTAGTCCTGTATTAGTGGACCTATATAGACGTCTGTAGCACGGACACATATATATATATATATATATATATATATATATATATATATATATATATATATATATATATATATATATATATATATGTATTTTTTTCCCGCCGCATTCCACCCCCTGCCCCCCGCAGGCTATGGTATTCCTGAAAATAAATAACGAGCACTCCCTTAGTGCTATGAGCACGCCTGACAAAGATGCCTGGCAAACAGCAATCAGACGTACTCCCAGGATTGAGACCTTTTGTTTGGTTAGATGGCAGACAACACCACACTTGGCTTAGGGTTATTATTGTGTCTAGGGGCTAACTGACCCCTCTTTGCTTTGCTTGTTTGTTCACTGTACACAGTTTTGTTTGTCAGTTAAAATCATCATGCAAATATAGCTCCAAAGCCTCAGTGGTTCAGAGTTTAGAGCTTATGGAGCTGTCAACACCAGGGTCAACACCAGGGTCAACACCAGGGTCAACACCAGGGTCAACAACAGGGTCAACACCAGGGTCAACACCAGGGTCAACAACAGGGTCAACACCAGGGTCAACACCAAGGTCAACACCAAAGTCAACACCAGGGTCAACAACAGGGTCAACACCAGGGTCAACACAAGGGTCAACACCAGGGTCAACACCAGGGTCAACAACAGGGTCAACACCAGGGTTAACAACAGTGTCAACACCAGGGTCAACACCAGGGTCAACAACGGGGTCAACACCAGGGTCAACACCAGGGTCAACAACAGGGTCAACACCAGGGTCAACACCAGGGTCAACACCAGTGCTGCAGGTTTCATTCCTGCCACATCTACTGAAAATATATTTCCCTGTCACCGTTGACAAACCACTTTAATTTACATATTGCGGTACTATTACAGGAATGAGACACAGAGAAACGTCCTAGATTTCACATAACATGAACACTGCCCATAGCTTCAACCATATCCGAGGATAAGATAAAAGTGTTACAGGTAAATAAAAGGGCTAGATAAAAGTGATCTATCATTGAACATCCTACTGTTGTTATATACCAGACAGACTGTTGGTATAGAGGTGTACTTTCTGTTATGTATAGCGATGGGCCTTACCACAGTACAGAAAGGCCTATAGGTGTACTTTCTGTTATGTATAGCGATGGGCCTTACCACAGTACAGAAAGGCCTATAGGTGTACTTTCTGTTATGTATAGTGATGGGCCTTACCACAATACAGAAAGGCCTATAGGTGTACTTTCTGTTATGTATAGTGATGGGCCTTAACACAATACAGAAAGGCCTATAGGTGTACTTTCTGTTATGTATAGTGATGGGCCTTACCACAATACAGAAAGGCCTTGTGAATTGAGTATTTATCAGGCCTAATGTTATGCGTTCCGTGTTCTAATCAATTTTGCTGTCTGGCGCACTCCTCGACGTGCACTTCTGGGAAATCTACTAGGGAGACAGCATCCCGAAGCAGGAAGTGACTGGGCTCTGACCTTGGGCGGGATAGAGCCAAGAGTAATGTAGGAAGCCCCCCCCCCCCCCCCCCCCCCCCCATACACACATACACACACTCACACACACACACACACACACATAGACTCACACACACACATACACACACACACACACACATACAGACACACACATACACACACACACCTCGACGTGACACACAAATGTACAAACACCGACAGTACACACAGAGTCACATTCACAAACACACACACACTGGACGTAAAGTAACACACACATGCACAGACAATACACACAGAACAGTAACACACTCTGCCATGCAATACATACAGACACTCACTCACTGTCATACACAAGGACACACACACACACACACATACACACACACACACACACACACACATACATACACACACACACACACACACATGCACACACACACACACACACACACACATACACACACACACACATACACACACACACACACTCCAACCGTGGCAAACTGAAAGTCCATTAAAGTTTAGCCCTATCCACAAGTGTTTAGCTAATAAAAAGGATGAGGAAAGTACAGACTTTGCTCAAACATTTATCAGTTTATCAGGAGGATAGAGGACACTAAGGTAGAGGTGGCAGATGACCAGACAGCTATCAGGTGAACCAGAGGAGGAGATACAGATTCGGGACAGGGGTACAGGGGAACCTGGCTGGCAAGTTCCAGCATCCTCTTGGATCTCTGGATCTCTCTGTCCTTCAGAGAGCTAGACTGTCCTAGACCTAGACCGAACCAGGGTAGGAGTGATGATCTAGGATCAATTTTGCCCTGAAGAATGAATGAATAAGATTACATGGCCAGGATAGACCTGATCCTGGATCATTTTACGTTACATTTTAGTCATTTAGCAGATGCTCTTATCCAGAGCAACTTACAGTTAGTGAGTGCATACATTATTATTATTTTTTATTTTTTTCATACTGGCCCCCCGTGGGAATCAAACCCACAACCCTGGCGTTGCAAACGCCATGCTCTACCAACTGAGCTACGTCCCTGCCGGCCATTCTCTCCCCTACCCTGGACGACGCTGGGCCAATTGTGCGCCGCCCCATGGGTCTCCCGGTCGCGGCCAGCTACGACAGAGCCTGGATTCAAAACACAGCTAGCACTGCGTTGCAGTGCCTTAGACCACTGCGCCACTTGGGAGATCAGCACTCATTATGAATACGGCCCCTGATACAGGTCTCCCCTGGCCATGTAATCTTATTAATGTGGGTGTCAGACTCATTCAACATGGATTACAGAATAAACATCTATGCTATTCTACCTCATACAACATCCCATGTTACCTGACAGATGTATTCACATGTTGGCAGACGGCGGTCAGATTCATCCATTCATATGGACCCATGTTTAGCCGCCTAGAGGTTATTCTGCCTCAAGCCAGATCCCACATTACCTGCTTTTCACATCCACATGACTACCAGGCTAGTTTGCAGTACATTGAAGCAGACATCGTGGTCCTCTGTAGCTCAATTGGTAGAGCATGGCGCTTGTAACGCCAGGGTAGTGGGTTCGGTCCCCGGGACCACCCATATGTAAAAATGTATGCACACATGACTGTCAGTTGCTTTGGATAAAAGAGTCTGCTAAATGGCATATTATTATTATAACTGTATTCTATATGCAGGCTAATCTGCATGAAGCTGGTGTGTTAATGGAAATGATTGCATGTACCACATCTGGCATCCATGCAAATCCCACGTTCTGTTGAAGTAGGCTATGGATGTGTCCCAAATGGCATCCTATTCCCTATTCAGTGCACTACTTTTGACCAGAGCACTATGGGACCTGGTCAAAAGTAGTGCACTACATAGGGAATGGGGTGCCATTTGGGATGTATACTAATAAAATCAAATCAAATCAAATTTTATTTGCCACATGCACCGAATACAACAGGTGTAGACATTACCGTGAAATGCTTACTTACAGCCCTTAACCAACAATGCATTTATTTTTTAATAATAATAAATAAAAATAAAACAACAACAAAAAAGTATTGAGAAAAAATGAGTAGAAGTAAAATAAAATATCAGTAGGGAGGCTATATATACAGGGGGGTACCGGTGCAGAGTCAATGTGCGGGGGCACCAGCTAGTTGAGGTAGTTGAGGTAATATGTACATGTGGGTAGAGTTAAAGTGACTATGCATAAATAAATAAAATAAAAATAAAATAAAAATTAACTGAGTAGCAGCAGCGTAAAAAGATGGGGTGGGGGTGGGGGGGCAGTGCAAATAGTCCGGGTAGACATGATTAGCTGTTCAGGAGTCTTATGGCTTGGGGGTAGAAGCTGTTGAGAAGCCTTTTGGACCTAGACTTGGCGCTCCGGTACCGCTTGCCGTGCGGTAGCAGAGAGACCAGTCTATGACTAGGGTGGCTGGAGTCTTTGACAATTTTGAGGGCCTTCCTCTGACACCGCCTGGTATAAAGGTCCTGGATGGCAGGAAACTTGGCCCCAGTGATGTACTGAGCCGTACGCACTACCCTCTGTAGTGCCTTGTGGTCGGAGGCCGAGCAGTTGCCAAACCAGGCGGTGATGCAACCAGTCAGGATGCTCTCGATGGTGCAGCTGTAGACATTTTTGAGGATCTGAGGACCCATGCCAAATCTTTTCAGTCTCCTGAGGGGGAATAGGCTTTGTCGTGCCCTCTTCACGACTGTCTTGGTGTGTTTGGACCATGATAGTTCGTTGGTGATGTGGACACCAAGGAACTTGTAGCTCTCAACCTGTTCCCGTCAGGAAGTCCAGGATCCAGTTGCAGAGGGAGGTGTTTAGTCCCAGGATCCTTAGCTTAGTGATGAGCTTTGAGGGCACTATGGTGTTGAACGCTGAGCTGTAGTCAATGAATAGCATTCTCACATAGGTGTTCCTCTTGTCCAGGTGGGAAAGGGCAGTGTGGAGTGCAATAGAGATTGCATCATCTGTGGATCTGTTGGGGTGGTATGCAAATTGGAGTGGGTCTAGGGTTTCTGGGATAATGGTGTTGATGTGAGCAATGACCAGCCTTTCAAAGCACTTCATGGCTACAGACGTCAGTGCTATGGGTCGGTAGTCATTTCGGCAGGTTATCTTAGTGTCCTTAGGCACGGGGACTATGGTGGTCTGCTTGAAACATGTTGGTATTACAGACTCAGTCAGGGACATGTTGAAAATGTCGGGGAAGACACTTGCCAGTTGGTCAGCACATGTCCTGGTAATCTGTCTGGCCCTGCGGCCTTGTGAATGTTGACATGATTAAAAGTCTTACTCACATTGGCTATGGAGAGCGTGATCACATAGTCATCCGGAACAGCTGGTGCTCTCATGCATGCTTCAGTGTTGCTTGCCTCGAAGCGAGCATAGAAGTGGTTTAGCTCGTCTGGTAGGCTTGTGTCACTGGGCAGCTCGTGGCTTTGCGGCTGTGCTTCCCTTTGTAGTATGTAATAGTTTTCAAGCCCTGTCACATCTGACAAGCGTCAGAGCCGGTGTAGTACAATTCAATCTTAGTCCTTGACTCTTTGCCTGTTTGATGGTTCGTCTGAGGGCATAGCGGGATTTCTTATAAGTGTCTGGGTTAGAGTCCCGCTCCTTGAAAGCGGCAGCTCTACCCTTTAACTCAGTGCGGATGTTGCCTGTAATCCAAGGCTTCTGGTTGGGGTATGTACTGTACGGTCACTGTGGGTACGACGTCATCGATGCACTTATTGATGAAGCCAGTGACTGATGTGGTGTACTCCTCAATGCTATCTGAAGAATCCCAAAACATGTTTCAGTCTGTGCTAGCAAAACAGTCCTGTAGCTTAGCATCTGCGTCATCTGACCACTTTTCTATTAACCGAGTCACTGGTGCTTCCTGCTTTAGTTTTTGCTTATAAGCAGGAATCAGGAGGATAGAGTTATGGTCAGATTTGCCAAATGGAGGGCGAGGGAGAACTTTGTATGCTTCTCTGTGTGTGGAGTAAAGGTGGTCTAGAGTTTTTTGTCCTCTGGTTGCACATTTAACATGCTGGTAGAAATTAGGTAGAACGGATTTATGTTTCCCTGCATTAAAGTCCCCGGCCAATAGGAGCGCTGCCTCTGGATGAGCGTTTTCCTGTTTACCAAGAGAGTTTTCCTGCCTTATACAGCTCATTGAGTGCAATCTTAATGCCAGCATTGGTTTGTGGTGGTAAATAGACAGCTATGAAAAATATAGATGAAAACTCTCTTGGTAAATAGTGTGGTCTACAGCTTATCATAAGATACTCTACCTCAGGCGAGCAAAACCTCGAGACTTCCTTAGTATTTGATTTTGTGCACCAGCTGTTGTTTACAAATATACACAGACCACCACCCCTTGTCTGATGTAGCGTATAGCCCGCTAGCTGTATTTTCAGCCACGACTGATGGAAGAAGCAGTTTACTCGCTCGCCCTATCTGATCCTAACAAGGCACCCCGACCTACGTCCACGATATCTCTGTCTCTTTCTCCAGTGAATGACAGGGATTTGGGCCTTGTCGTGTGTCTGTAGGATATCCTTCGCGTCCGACTCGTTGAAGAAAAAATCTTCATCCAATACGAGGTGAGTAATCGCTGTCATGATATCCAGAAGCTCTTTTTGGTTATAAGAGACGATGGCAGAAACATTATGTACAGAATAAATTACAAATAATGCGAAAAAACACACATAATATTACAATTGGTTAGAGGGCTGTAAAACGGCAGCCATCTTCTCCGGCGCCATCTCACATCTATGTTTTCATACAGCATTCATTCATTCATTCAGTGGCGTGGATTCCAGAATTCCATGTCATTGTTTTGAAACTGAATGCCAAGACAATCCAGACAGAGCCGGTAGAGCTGTCGATCACTAGAGCTTAATGGAAGGAGGTAGATTTGGACTGTAAGTGGAACTCACATTTAGGCTGAAAAGGAGGATTTGGGGATTTTTTAAGGGGCAGGACCCAGCCTGCATCCCAAATGGAACACTATTCCCTACATAGTGCACTACTTTTGACCTGAGCTATATGGGACGCAGTCCCAGTCTCCATCTGTAGCTCCATGAGGTGTCAGCCATGGGGCCATTGTTCCACTGCTACAAATATAGCCAGGCTTGGAAAAGTAGAAATAGAAAAGGAAAAGGACTTCTGAAGGAGCTACTCTTTCTTTTCCTGTCTTTAGAGTGTGGTTGTCTTTCTCTAGCTGCTTTTGAACAATGTGTATTATTATTATGATGATTATTAGGATTATTTTGATTATTAGTGAAATTGTTCTGTTTTGTTGGGGTGTTGTGTGGGCGTTGTTCTGACCGGGTTGGTCATGGAAGGGGAGAAGCTCACAGTGTTTCCCAGTCCAGAGTAGGCCTACCTAGCCTACATGTTGTCAGTAGTCAGCCCCCCAGGCTACTACATGTTATTTTGTCCCGCCCTGACTCACCACTCATCACAGTGCGAGTGGACCCAGGAAGTGCTATGAAATCGATCTCATGCTTGACACCAGATTTCTTGCCAGCAGCAGCAGGCAGCTCGTAGCCATAGCTCAGCAGGACGCCATTACAACACACTGCTCCCTTCAAAAGCACATTTGTCATTGACCGAGGAGGAAAATAACCTATTTTCTTTCATTATGACTATTTTCGCTAGTGCTTGTAATGTTCATGTTAGCGGTTGTGATGATTGTGGTTAGACTGTGGCGGTGGTGACATCAGATAGAGATATCAAACAACAGGCTCCATGGAAATTCACAGCCACAACGATTTACATGGCTCTTCAGAAGCTCATCTTTTAGCAATGGATGATTGAGGCAAACGAGAATTGCATCATCCACCCTATCAGCGTTTACCATCATCACATCATTACCAGCCCCACACTCTCTTTCCAAACAAAATGAACCAGATTTCCAGTCGTTTTCGGTCAAATTCATCCCCGTGTTGGTCAGGGACTATTGAATAGCCACAAGCAATTGTGGCTCCTTCTGAAATAATAATAATATCAGCCCGTTGGCGCCCCTCTCTGATTACTTCTGTGCCTACAAGCGGCTGGCGGGCAGGCGGCGCGCGACACGGCTGCTCGGCTTGGGAAATGAATTTCATTTGGAACCACATGAGATTTATTGGTTGAAGCTCAAAGCGCAGTGCTGAACTGAAATGGCTGCTAGGCCTGTTTTGTTGGGATGGAGTTTTGGCTGCTGGTTTTAATAGACCAATAAGAAATGAAAGAGAGTTCCAAACCTCTCTTGCTAATGACAGCTAATTTTCTGTTTTCCCCACTCCCAGACAGTCCTAGTAAAATTCTTGCTTGAGAAATTGCTCTTTGCTAAGAAACTATTTTTGTTTATTTTTTTAACCATTTTCAGGTACTTAAATATTACCCAGAAATGATTTGATATTGAGAGAAAAAACAACTGCATTGGGCCTTTAAAACAAAGTTAATTTTTTCTCGAACATATATTTTCGTATCAGTATTGAATGTGATTGTCTGACGGCCATTGGCCAGTGGCCAATTGTTGTGGGAGAGACTGTCAGTATGAGCATCAGTGTATTGAACACGTAGAGCTGTACTGGTAGGGGAAAAGACATGTTCACAGGTGACTCATCAGTATGACCACTCATATGTTCATTTATCAAGGACCACAGGCAGCTGTCATCTCAACCTGACCTGAGCCTTATCACATCACAATATCTCTATATAGACAGTGAGCGTCAACAGGATTGGGACAGTGACAATTTTGTTGTTGTTTTGGCTCTGTACTCCAGCACTTTGGATTTGAAATGATACATTGACTATGAGGTTAAAGTGCAGACTGTCAGCTTTCATTTGAGGGTATTTTCATCCATACCGGGTGAACCGTTTAGAGATTACAGTACTTTTTGTACATAGTCCCCCTATTTGACAAATTCACTGGTATGTGTATTAAAGTAGTCAAAAGTTAAGTATTTTGTCCCATATTCATAGCACACAATGACTACATCAATGTTGTGACTCTACACATTTGTTGGATGCATTTTCTGTTTGTTTTGGTTGTGTTTCAGATTATTTTGTGCCCATTGTGTCATTTTGGAGGGGTATGATATTTGTGCGTCTCTAACTTTCTCACTCATCATTATTCTGGATTCGTTCAGGATTATCCGTAATCATGGTAGCATCCACGTTAATGTAGAAATGTTTAGAATCATATTGTATTCTTATTTACAATAAAAGTGACTCCAAAATGACACAATACATTATTTACCATTCATTTAATACATATACAAGTAAATTTGTCACAATTCTTTTGATCACCTAAAATGGGGGCACTGTGTACAAAAAGTAATGTAATTTGTAAACGGTTCACCCGATATGGATGAAAATACCATCAAAGCTGACAGTCTGCACTTTAACCCCACAGTCATTGTATCATTTCAAATCCAAAGTGCTGGAGTACAGAGCCAAAACAACCAAAAGTGTGTCACCGTCCTAATACTTTTGAAGCTCACTGTATATAAAATGTGTATATAACAAAGTGTGTGTATGTGTGTATTTCTTTATGGATGTGTGTGTGTGTGTGTGTGTGTGTGTGTGTGTGTGTGTGAGTGGGGGGGGGCAGCTGTGTGAGCTGGCGTCAGAGGCTGATATTTGCATGATGAATAGCATGTCTGGGTAGGTCCCAGTAGAGATGTAAATTAAACATTAAACAAAGCTCCTTCACTGTCAGTGTACACTGTACCTGTCCAATATTTGCCAAGCCCATTCACTTTGCTTTTTGCACAGTGGGTAATAGCTTGTATTTTGGCAGGTTTCAATTTCACGAGGTTTTTTGTGCATTAGTAACAAACCCTGATATTTGGTTAAAGACCTTTCATTGTTGACTGTGGTTGGCTGAGCGCTGAGCGGTCACAGTTTCTGGGCTGAAAAGAGCCCTGGAAGGGGAATTCTACACAGAATTCTAATCATGTTTCTTTATTCAATCCCAAGTAAAATCGCCTCTAGATTTGAATCAGGGGCAAGTTTTACCATTATGTTGATTGATTTCATCATACATGTGTTTTTTTTGTTCATGTCTATTGTTGTAATTCTGGTAGTAGTGTGCAGATGACTATACAGTTTAATGTTTTTTGGTATGATGATTTCTGGAGATCACATTGCCTTTTAAAGGGAGAAAGCACCTTTGATCTTTACGTAATGTATGGCCATACACAGTGTTTTTAAAGGGAGAAAGCAGCTTTGATCATTACTTCATGTATGGCCATACACACTGTTTGTATTATATAGTGTTCTGAGTTATTATTGTTTGCAAACACTTATTAATATGCTGTATAATCTTGGAATGTACCAATTAAAATTCAAGTATACATTTAATTATGCTAGGGTTTTCCAGACACACGCATGTTCATGATGAAATAGGCGTGCAATTGTCATAAACAACATTGGGCGGTTTCGTACCGTATATTAGCTATGGCAATTAATGACAATGAATTATGGTGGCAAAAGTTTACAAGTTCTGTGAAGCATGATAATGTTTGTTCACCAGCTACATGGATGTGATGACTTTACATGGCGTGCAGTTGATTGCCTTTACTGCAGGTCATAAGAGGGACAGCTTGCCCTTTAAACAAACAGGCATGCTTGCACCATGTAGTCTGGGTTTGTTAGGAATGCAGCTGCCATGATATCTTTATTAATATCTGTGGAACATTCTTAGTATATTTATGATGCATCATGTGCGTACGAGTCGGTTTATGGACAAGAAAGAAACTCGGCAAGAGTTGTGACGAAAAGAGACTTCAACCAAGAAAAATAAGATAACCGAAGTATTTCGTATGATATGCGCCGGTCAAGACATTTGTCGGCCCCCTCCTGTGCTTACCTCTGGGATGGCTGCCATGTTCCAGCAGGTACAGGTGAAGCGATGGCAGTATCCTTGGGAAAAGCATTACAAATGAACGGGCAACAGCCAGCAGCCACCTTCCCCTCTACTGAATATCATAGACCAACTGCCGAAGTGACTAGCAAAAAGCAGACAGCCACCTGCAGAACAACAAGCCTGTCTGAACTAGCTAAAGACATATTTGGCAGCACTGTATGGCTATTGATTGTCGTTGAAGGTTGTTGTCTCCCAGCTCTTTAATGCAGAACCATGATGGTCTAGGAGACGGTGTATGAATGAGGCATTGGACTCTCAATCACAAGCCGGAGAAATAGAATGATAATGAACTTCCTCTCATTATGTGCCTCCGGCCATGGGTTGCAACATGGATCATTTAAAGAGTGGAAGCAGAATGAGTTATCGCCACTGGAGCTTCACAAGAATGACATTAGCTCGGACAAAGATGAAACAAGTTGAATTCTTGAGGAAACAAATTAGGATATAAGGAAGAATAGTGTTTTGTTTTGACAAAACATAACTGAAAGCTTAGATATAGGCATTGATCACTCTTTACATTAAAGTAGACATCTACCTAATTGTCATTAGAATGGACTTGATACAGCAACATCGCCTCTCTTTGGGTTGGTAGATTATTACAGGCTTTATAGTTACCACTGGTGTGAACTTGTAATGAGCGATGAGTGGGGATCCTGTGATCAACGGAGTGTTGAAAATGGATCTGTTCTTACGAGATCTTGTAAACCTGTTTACAAACCTCCCATCAATCACCTGCACCTCTGACACAGCTCTCAAACAGCTTCCTTTGAATGAAGAAGCAGTGAGTCCAAGTGATTTAAGACTGCTACAGTTGAAGTCGGAAGTTTACATACACTTAGGTTAGTTTACATACACATTTTTCAACCACTCCACAAATTTCTTGTTAGCAAACTATAGTTTTGGCAAGTCAGTTAGGACATCTACTTTGTGCATGACACAAGTCATTTTTCCAACAATTGTTTACAGACAGATTATTTCACTTATAATTCACTGTATCACAATTCCAGTGGGTCAGAAGTTTACATACACTAAGTTGACTGTGCTTTTAAACAGCTTGGAAAATTCCAGAAAATTATGTAATGGCTTTAGAAGCTTCTGATAGGCTAATTGACATAATTTCAGTCAATTGGAGGTGTACCTGTGGATGTATTTCAAGGCCTACCTTCAAACTCAGTGCCTCTTTGCTTGACATCATGGGACAATCAAAATAAACCAGCCAAGACCTCAGAAAAAAATGTGTAGACCTCCACAAGCCATAAAAAGCCAGACTACGGTTTGCAACTGTACATGGGGACAAAGATTGTACTTTTTGGAGAAATGTCCTCTGGTCTGATGAAACAAAAATAGAACTGTTTGGCCATAATGACCATTGTTATGTTTGGAGGAAAAAGGGGGTTGCTTGCAAGCCGAAGAACACCATCCCAACCGTGAAGCACGGGAGTGGCAGCATCATGCTGTGGGGGTGCTATGCTGCAGGAGGGACTGGTGCACTTCACAAAATAGATGGCATCATGAGGAAGGAAAATTAGGTGGATATATTGATGCAACATCTCAAGACATCAGTCAGGAAGATAAAGCTTGGTCGCAAAAGCGTCTTCCAGATGGACAATGACCCCAAGCATACTTCCAAAGTTGTGGCAAAATGGCTTAAGGACAACAAAGTCAAGGTATTGGAGTGGCCATCACAAAGCCCTGACCTCAATCCTATAGAACATTTGTGGGCAGAACTGAAAAAGCGTGTGCGAACAAGGAGGCCTACAAACCTGACTCAGTTACACCAGCTCTGTCAGGAGGAATGGGCCAAAATTCACCCAAATTATTGTGGGAAGCTTGTGGAAGGCTACCCGAAACGTTTGACCTAAGTTAAACAATTTAAAGGCAATGTTACCAAATATTAATTGAGTGTATGTAAACTTCTGACCCACTGGGAATGTGATGAAAGAAATAAAAGCTGAAATAAATAATTCTCTCTACTATTATTCTGATATTTCACATTCTTAAAATAAAGTGGTGATCCTAACTGACCTAAGACAGGGAATTCTTACTAGGATTAAATGTCAGAAATTGTGAAAAACTGAGTTTAAATGTATTTGGCTAAGGTGTATGTAAACTTCCGACTGTAAACTGTATGTGATGAGAGGAAAGAGAATCAGGATATGTAAAGAACACGACTACTAGGCAATATTCACCCAGAGGATGTCGGCGTCTGTCTCTGGACCGCCATAACAGAGCTGTTTTTTTCCCTCACTATCGCAGGCATGATAGGCGCTGCATGAGTGTACCTACCAGGCTGTAGTGTAGCCTAAGGCTCAGTTTGACCATGTGAGGATCATTCACTGTTTTCATCTGTTCTTGTTAGGTCGTGTTGCATGCCGTGGGCAGATGTATGGGTTTTTTCCCCTACAAGTCAATATTATTTTTAATGGGAATCCAGTTTGCTACGTGCTCTGTGCTCTATGATGTAAGTCAATGGACGACAGCGTCCTGACAGGCCATACGGTACGTGTCGTGGTGAGAGTGTTTCAGATCACGTGGAATCGCTCATAGCCTAAACGGGTTTTTTGTTTTGATCCGTTAGGAAAACGAACACGTCCTGGTCAATGTTATCAGAGTTGGATCGATTCATTCCATTTCCCCGTGAAGCAGGGTAATTGAAGCCCATTGAAACAAATACAGTATTCTGCTTTTGTGCTGTTACTAACAACAGCATTCACTCATCTTGCTGGGGAGCTGTCTATTCTGAGGATGTTGATGACATCACAGGATGTTGATGACAAAGGTCACTTTCATTTGTGCGCACTGTTCAGAGGTCCAGGTGGGAAGATTGGTCACATTTACCCTAATGACATCCCTTTTTAATGGTGGTTACTCGCCAGGTCCCTGTCCCTGAATTAGGTATTGTGTTTTTGAATGTCCTGTGGAGTGTGTGTTTATAACTAATACCATAAGGTTGTTTCAATACATTCTGACATTCTGCATGACTCCCAAGCCCCTCCAGCATAATGTCTGCTGCGAGTATTAAAGGATAAAAAATAAAAAAAAATAAAGGATCATTGTGAAGAACTTGTGAGAGGGGAATCCAGAACACATTAGGGGATGGGCTGTCTGATCTAGCACAATTGAATGATGGTCAAGCCAAGAGTCATTGCGTTAGGAGGGTGGATGCTATGGAACCTTATCTGAAGTCAGCATCACCTTTAGGAAGATCAAGCCCCCTGGGACAGTCATCCGATTTAATCAATATATCACATTCACTGCTGGAATAGATATGACTGTATAGTTGGCTTTATTGTGTTAGATATCAATAGAAGAAGAAGAAGAAGAAGAAGAAGAAGAAGAAGAAGAAGAAGAAGAAGAAGAAGAAGAAGAAGAAGAAGAAGAAGAAGAAGAAGAAGAAGAAGAAGAAGAAGAAGAAGAAGAAGAAGAAGAAGAAGAAGAAGAAGAAGAAGAAGAAGAAGAAGAAGCAACCGCCTAATACCCCAATGGTTAGGAGGAAAGATTGGCATGAGATCATAACTTATCATGAACATTATTATGATGAACACTGCTAAAAACTCTGCTCATCTTTATCATTCCCCAAATACAGTGGGGAGAACAAATATTTGATACACTGCCAATTTTGCAGGTTTTCCTACTTACAAAGCATGTAGAGGTCTGTAATTGTTTATCATAGGTACACTTCAACTGTGAGAGACGGAATCTAAAACAAAAATCCAGAAAATCACATTGTATGATTTTTAAGTAATTAGTTTGCATTTTATTGCATGACATAAGTATTTGATACATCAGAAAAGCAGAACTTTATATTTGGTACAGAAACCTTTGTTTGCAATTACAGAGATCATATGTTTCCTGTAGGTCTTGACCAGGTTTGCACACACTGCAGCAGGGATTTTGGCCCACTACTCCATACAGACCTTCTCCAGATCCTTCAGGTTTCGGGGCTGTCGCTGGGCAATACGGACTTTCAGCTCCCTCCAAAGATTTTCTATTGGGTTCAGGTCTGGAGACTGGCTAGGCCACTCCAGGACCTTGAGATGCTTCTTACTGAGCCACTCCTTAGTTGCCTTGGCTGTGTGTTTCGGGTCGTTGTCATGCTGGAAGACCCAGCCACGACCCATCTTCAATGCTCTTACGGTGCAGTCATCCTGTCCCCATTGCAGAAAAGTATCCCAAAAGAATGATGTTTCCACCTCCATGCTTCACGGTTGGGATGGTGTTCTTGGGGTTGTACTCATCCTTCTTCTTCCTCCAAACACGGCGAGTGGAGTTTAGACCAAAAATATCATTTTTTATCTCATCAGACCACATGACCTTCTCCCATTCCTCCTCTGGATCATCCAGATGGTCATTGGCAAACTTCAGACGGGCCTGGACATGCGCTGGCTTGAGCAGGGGGACCTTGCGTGCGCTGCAGGATTTTAATCCATGACGGCGTAGTGTGTTACTAATGGTTTTCTTTGAGACTGTGGTCCCAGCTCTCTTCAGGTCATTGACCAGGTCCTGCCGTGTAGTTCTGGGCTGATCCCTCACCTTCCTCATGATCATTTGATGCCCCACAAGGTGAGATCTTGCATGGAGCCCCAGACCGAGGGTGATTGACCGTCATCTTGAACTTCTTCCATTTTCTAATAATTGCGCCAACAGTTGTTGCCTTCTCACCAAGCTGCTTGCCTATTGCCCTGTAGCTCATCCCAGCCTTGTGCAGGTCTACAATTGTATCCCTGATGTCCTTACACAGCTCTCTTGTCTTGGCCATTGTGGAGAGGTTGGAGTCTGTTTGATTGAGTGTGTGGACAGGTGTCTTTTATACAGGTAACGAGTTCAAACAGGTGCAGTTAATACAGGTAATGAGTGGAGAACAGGAGGGCTTCTTAAAGAAAAACTAACAGGTCTGTGAGAGCCGGAATTCTTACTGGTTGGTAGGTGATCAAATACTTATGTCATGCAATAAAATGCAAATTAATTACTTAAAAATCATACAATGTGATTTTCTGGATTTTTGTTTTAGATTCCGTCTCTCACAGTTGAAGTGTACCTATGATAAATATTACAGACCTCTACATGCTTTGTAAGTAGGAAAACCTGCAAAATCGGCAGTGTATCAAATGCTTGTTCTACCCACTGTAACTGTAATCAATCCCCTAACTCTTGCTCAGAAGCTTCTCTAAATCTGATTATATGATAAGATTGCTAGTGTGGTCAGCCAAAAACCATATGCCATAAAGCATTTCTTTACAGTGCAAGAATACATCATTGCAATGTATTTTTTGGGGGGTCTGAGTTAGAGAATAGTGATGAATTATGGGGTAAAAGTATTGTGAGGTCATTAGCTTCCGTTAGAGAGTCAATTTATTCTAATCCGTGCCACGTCACCTTCCTGTTTCTCAAGTCTGATAGCCAATGGAATGGAGGAGCTGGTCCGAAGCCAAACTCTGTGTTAATGTTAAGAGGGACCAACAGCAACTGTCTGGAGCGAGCCTAACTTCTATTAACATTGTAGGGGATTGGCCTCACATGGGGTACCATTTACTGTGTGCAGGGATGTCCTATTTGTAAGGATTAATTATGATAATATAAGAAATTCCTTGAGTAATGTATTTCAATACGTCACTACAGCATCATACACTTTCCTGCGGGTGCCAAAAAAAGCCCGAGCTCACAGGCTAGTTCCAGTCAGGTGACGTAATGTAGTCTTGCTTAACTGCACCTGCTGGATTTTCTATTGTTGCTGAATGGATTAGATATGTATTAGAAACCCTGAAATGGAAAGTCTTATTTCAGTCTATTTGTGAAGAGAAGCTAGGTCCTGGATAAGTATTGTTTTTCCCTCTTTCTCTTAGATCTATTCATTTTTTTTACTGCAGCAAATGGTATAATTTGGATGAATGTCATCTCAGCCTTAGAAAAATACATGTTCTGCCGTTCGGTTTGTTTTTGACCACAGCATTTTGGATTAGAGAGGAGCATTAGAGCAAATTACTGATTTTACTGTGCTTGTGTTTTGGTGCGGTTCATTCTGACCCCTCTGCACACGGAGCCCAGACTGCAATTTGGACAGCTCCATGTCGACCCTGCATGCTGCCATGAAACGGATGAAATTTAGTTTCCATTATCCAACGGGGTGGGAGAGGCCTTGAGTCGCTGTTTCAAAGTGTGAGGAGGCAGAGGAGAGGGAGAAGAGTAACGTGCGAGGAGTTTGGCCCACTACTCCATACAGACCTTCTCCAGATCCTTCAGGTTTTGGGGCTGTCGCTGGGCAATACGGACTTTCAGCTCCCTCCAAAGATTTTCTATTGGGTTCAGGTCTGGAGACTGGCTAGGCCACTCCAGGACCTTGAGATGCTTCTTACTGAGCCACTCCTTAGTTGCCTTGGCTGTGTGTTTCGGGTCGTTGTCATGCTGGAAGACCCAGCCACGACCCATCTTCAATGCTCTTACGGTGCAGTCATCCTGTCCCCATTGCAGAAAAGTATCCCAAAAGAATGATGTTTCCACCTCCATGCTTCACGGTGGGGATGGTGTTCTTGGGGTTGTACTCATCCTTCTTCTTCCTCCAAACACGGCGAGTGGAGTTTAGACCAAAAATATCATTTTTTATCTCATCAGACCACATGACCTTCTCCCATTCCTCCTCTGGATCATCCAGATGGTCATTGGCAAACTTCAGACGGGCCTGGACATGCGCTGGCTTGAGCAGGGGGACCTTGCGTGCGCTGCAGGATTTTAATCCATGACGGCGTAGTGTGTTACTAATGGTTTTCTTTGAGACTGTGGTCCCAGCTCTCTTCAGGTCATTGACCAGGTCCTGCCGTGTAGTTCTGGGCTGATCCCTCACCTTCCTCATGATCATTTGATGCCCCACAAGGTGAGATCTTGCATGGAGCCCCAGACCGAGGGTGATTGACCGTCATCTTGAACTTCTTCCATTTTCTAATAATTGCGCCAACAGTTGTTGCCTTCTCACCAAGCTGCTTGCCTATTGCCCTGTAGCTCATCCCAGCCTTGTGCAGGTCTACAATTGTATCCCTGATGTCCTTACACAGCTCTCTTGTCTTGGCCATTGTGGAGAGGTTGGAGTCTGTTTGATTGAGTGTGTGGACAGGTGTCTTTTATACAGGTAACGAGTTCAAACAGGTGCAGTTAATACAGGTAATGAGTGGAGAACAGGAGGGCTTCTTAAAGAAAAACTAACAGGTCTGTGAGAGCCGGAATTCTTACTGGTTGGTAGGTGATCAAATACTTATGTCATGCAATAAAATGCAAATTAATTACTTAAAAATCATACAATGTGATTTTCTGGATTTTTGTTTTAGATTCCGTCTCTCACAGTTGAAGTGTACCTATGATAAATATTACAGACCTCTACATGCTTTGTAAGTAGGAAAACCTGCAAAATCGGCAGTGTATCAAATGCTTGTTCTACCCACTGTAACTGTAATCAATCCCCTAACTCTTGCTCAGAAGCTTCTCTAAATCTGATTATATGATAAGATTGCTAGGGTGGTCAGCCAAATACCATATGCCATAAAGCATTTCTTTACAGTGCAAGAATACATCATTGCAATGTATTTTTTGGGGGGTCTGAGTTGGAGAATAGTGATGAATTATGGGGTAAAAGTATTGTGAGGTCATTAGCTTCCGTTAGAGAGTCAATTTATTCTACTCCGTGCCACGTCACCTTCCTGTTTCTCAAGTCTGATAGCCAATGGAATGGAGGAGCTGGTCCGAAACCAAACTCTGTGTTAATGTTAAGAGGGACCAACAGCAACTGTCTGGAGCGAGCCTAACTTCTATTAACATTGTAGGGGATTGGCCTCACATGGGGTACCATTTACTGTGTGCAGGGATGTCCTATTTGTAAGGATTAAGTATGATAATATAAGACATTCCTTGAGTAATGTATTTCAATAGTTCCAGTCAGGTGACGTAATGTAGTCTTGCTTAACTGCACCTGCTGGATTTTCTATTGTTGCTGAATGGATTAGATATGTATTAGAAACCCTGAAATGGAAAGTCTTATTTCAGTCTATTTGTGAAGAGAAGCTAGGTCCTGGATAAGTATTGTTTTTCCCTCTTTCTCTTAGATCTATTCATTTTTTTACTGCAGCAAATGGTATAATTTGGATGAATATCATCTCAGCCTTAGAAAAATACATGTTCTGCCGTTCGGTTTGTTTTTGACCACAGCATTTTGGATTAGAGAGGAGCATTAGAGCAAATTACTGATTTTACTGTGCTTGTGTTTTGGTGCGGTTCATTCTGACCCCTCTGCACACGGAGCCCAGACTGCAATTTGGACAGGTCCATGTCGACCCTGCATGCTGCCATGAAACGGATGAAATTTAGTTTCCATTATCCAACGGGGTGGAGAGGCCTTGAGTCGCTGTTTCAAAGTGTGAGGAGGCAGAGGAGAGGGAGAAGAGTAACGTGCGAGGAGGGAAGGGGTGCGGAGGAGGAAGGTGGAGGGCTCTGCCACAGAAGGAGTGCCCGTGGAGAACACTGATTACTTACTTTTAAAACATCAGTTTGATGGAGAGACGCGCATCGCTTCCCAGCGGCCTCCCATCTGTCTCTGACGCCGGGGTGGTGATTGATGAGGCGTCCGCCAGCGTTGTACACTGCCTGCCGCCCAGAGCTGATGCAGAGGCCAGCCCTGCTTCTGTGTCTCTCCCCTACCTGGGTGTGTGTGTGTGTGTGTGTGTGTGTGTGTGTGTGTGTGTGTGTGTGTGTGTTTGTGTGTTTGTGTGTGCGTATGTGTGTGTGAGTCTGTGTGTTCCACTTATTTGTGCGCAATCACCTGCAATCTCTCTGCTTATTTTACATGGAGCTTCCTAGAGCATATTGATCCCAGCTAGATGGGACTTGGAATGCAGATGTTCTAGAATTCTGTGGTGTGTGTGAGTGTGTGCGTGTGTGTAAGGGGGTCACATTAGGTCTATTGATCTGTGGGGGTGGGGGGGGGGGGGGGGGGTGAGGTTAAACCAGACAGTGCTCTGGTCTGCTGTCTCTGCCTCTGTCTCAGGCTGCGTCCCAAATGGCACCCAATTCCCTACATAGTGCAATACTTTTGACCAGGACCCATAGGGCTCTGGTCAAAAGTAGTGCACTATACAGGGAATAGGTCGCCATTTGGGAATCTGCCTCAGTGTGGGTAATGGAAGAGACTTTTGCGTGATAACAGTAATGATATGGCACAGCTCCAGCTTGTGGAAGCCACTAAGCTGTGATCCATGTGACCGTGTCCTTTAATGACATATCCCAACAGTCATCAATAAAGGTCGGTGTGAGGCAGGGGGGAAAGAGGGGATGGGGGGAGGAAGGGAGGGAGAGGAAGGGAGGGAGAGGAAGAGGGAAGAGAGCGGTCTGTATTTGACCTCTGTGCCCAGTCCCTTCGGTGGCAGGCTACTCGTCTTCTAGAAGTTTCCTCTGGCCAACTCCATTGTGTGTTGTGGTGGTATGGGCCAAAGCCAGGGCAGGGCGAGGGCCAGATACACTGTCTACTCTGTATGCATATTAACCTCTACGGGATTGGTGTCCCATATACAGGACGGTTGAGCTAACGTGTGCTAATGTGATTAGCATGACTGTTGTAAGTAACACCAAACTTTCCAGGGCATAGACATGTCTTATATGGGAAGAAAGCTTAAATCATTGTTAATCTAACTGAACTGTCCAATTTACAGTAGCTATTATTGAAAAAAATACCATGCTATTGTTTGAGGAGAGTACACAACAACAAAAAACGTATCACGGCAACTGCTTTGATACACCTCTGAATGTAAATAATGTACTTACATTCAGTAATCTTGCTCTGATTTGTCATCCTAAAGGTCCCAGAGATAAAATGTAGCATAGTTTTGTTTGATAAAATCAATTTTTATTTTCAAATGTGGGAACTGGGTTCTACAGTTTGAACCCCTGCTGTCTCTGGCTCCACACCCACCCCGCCTGGCCATCTAGATGTGTGAAAGTTAGTGTATAAGCTAATGATCCATCATGTATGACATTCCTGGGAGTGTGTGAACTTACATTTTGAATTACCATATCATTTTTGTATGTTCTCTATAGTTATGTACATGTAAATGTATCAATTGACCAATTCGGCACATTTGGGCAGGCTTGATACAGAATAACCCAGTTTTGCAATGCATCACTGGATCAATCTGAAACTTTGCACACACACTGCTGCCATCTAGTGGCCAAAATCTAAATTGCGCCTAAACTGCAATATTATATTGTGGACTTTCTCTTGCATATCAAAGATGATGGAACACATTTTTTTTTTTAGAAAACCCATGTTTTTTTATTTGTATTATCTTTTAACAGATCTAATGTGTTATATTCTCCTACGTTCATTTCACATGTCCACAAACTTCAAAGTGTTTTCTTTCAAATGGTATCAAGAATATGCATATCCTTGCTTCAGGTCCTGAGCTACAGGCAATTAGATTTGGGTATGTCATTTTAGGCGAAAATTGAAAAAAAAAGGGTCCGATCCTTAAGAGGTTTTAAGACCATTACTTAAGAGGTTTTAAGACCATTACTTAAGAGGTTTTAAGACCAGTACTTAAGAGGTTTTAAGACCAGTACTTAAGAGGTTTTTATACCAGTACTTAAGAGGTTTTTATACCAGTACTTAAGAGGTTTTAAGACCAGTACTTAAGAGGTTTTTATACCAGTACTTAAGAGGTTTTTATACCAGTACTTAAGAGGTTTTAAGACCAGTACTTAAGAGGTTTTAAGACCAGTGTGACATTTTGAACAGGTGGATATACTGTAGATGTATGCGGTAGCTATCACTTTGTGACTAACGTATAAGGGTCTTCATACACTGTGTTTATGCTTTGTATACACTCCGTATGGCTATACACCTGAGTGTGAGGCTTTGACCAAGGGGGTGTGGCTAACACAGTTGATGATCCTCCTCTTTGTAGTGTTCTCACCAGGGGTATGGACACCCTGTTCTTCTATCCCACTCTGAAGCAGAACATTCAGCATTTTTCCATTCAACATTACCCTATGAACATTATTTTGAGTTGTATGTCCTGTTGTCATTCATGCATAATAAGCAACCTAACTTTGGATTTTGAAATTCCACAATTTTTATGTAGGTCTACAAGATGCTATTTTTTAACCTATGTACTGTGTCCCAACCTTGTTTCAAAACCAAAACAGGGTTATCTTTTTTGATTGGCCGAGACACTAAAAGACACCAGTGTTGTAACATGCTGACTTTGAGCGTGGATGTAAAAATCTTAATGATTTTCTCCTCTTGTTTCTCTCAGGTTATCTGGGATGAATGTCCCTTCTCCTATTGTCAGCAACAAGAACTGGCTGAGGCTACACTTTGTAACCGACAGTAACCATCGATACCGGGGCTTTAGCACCCATTATCAAGGTAAGCCTCTGTTTCAATCAATACAAAGACGCTTAGGAAGGAGTTTCCTGACCACCTAAAAACAGAAAAACTTAAATAAGAGTGTAATCCTTTTAAAGCCCTGAGCGAGTCAACACATAGCGCTCTGAAAGCGGGATGAATCCTACACCTCTTCGCTCTGTCCTCCTTAATTAGTTTTTCTTATTATTGTCATTATCTTAGATTTGCTGTTTTCTTTTCATGTTATTTTTTTTGTTTCAGACTGACGTGGTCATTCTATCATTCTGCCTTTCAACTGTGCATGATTACAGCTGGAAGATATATATTTATTTTACTCATGGAAACGGTAAATCCCGAGGACATGATTTGGGCAATTAGCGCTTTCGGTTTTCACTTTTAATTAGAACCCTCTCTCTGTAGCAATGCCAACTATCCACAGCACAGCAGTCAATTTAAAAAGTGTTTTTGTTGTGTTATGTTGCATGCCTCTTCCGAACTAACCAATAGATTAACAAAAAATCACTTCTTCTCCTCTTTTTGAAATTGCCGTCTCTTTTTTTCCATCTTATTCCAAAGCTGCTGATTAAACAAAACGAAGCTACTGTAAAACAGATCATCCAGAATCATATACTCACATGTGCATTGCTGTGTGTTGTGTTTGTGGAGTTATTCTGACACACATTTACCATAAACCAAATCCCCCATACCGAATAAATGTTATCCTATTGAAGGACTTGGATAACATATCAAATATGAAATATGTTTGCCTACTGTTACATCTTGGGAAATGAGTTTGGATTAAAAATAGCTCTCTGAACCACTTTATAGGCTACGATGAGGTGCTAGGCTAGCTTATTAGCTCATCAGATGCTTTAAAGGTAGATACTGTGATTTAATAAACAAATAAAACCTTACATTTTTGGTTTATCATAGAGTATGACTCTAAACTCATGAGACATTTATTTAAGTGATTTCCTTCAAGGATCTGCTGGAGTTTGACTTTTTCTCTCCATGCACAATATTCTTCAAGGATCCCAGACCACAGACTGTAGGTTTAATAGAACGTGAAGAAGCAGGGGTTAAACCAGGGGTTCCCAAACTTTTTTCGTCCACGACCCCATTTTGATATCTGAAAATGTTTGCGACCCCCAACAATGGGAAAAAAATTATGCAATTAACAGCCAATGTTTACTTTTTTATTTGGGGCTATGGCAGTCAATTGAAAAAAATTCTCACAGTATTTCTGATTGTCTTCTCAACTCACCATCACATACTTTTAATGTGGGGCTATGACCGTCAATTGCAAATTAGTATGACATAACGTCTCTAATGCTGCGTTCAAAACAACTGAGAACTCTGAACTCGGCTTCACTCAGATATGAGTTGGCGAAGAGTACCATGAGTTTTAATGCTCTGAAGGAGACAGCAGGGTATTCCCTTTGAGATTTGTAGAAAATATTAGTAATTTCATTTTTGGGGATTTTTTTTAATTTTCCCACGAGCCATTTACATATTGGGCGACCCCACATGGGGTTGTGACCCCTCGTTTGTGAACCGCTGGGTTAAACCCACTCTGAAACAGATGGACATCTGCAGTCAGGGAAGAGCTCAGTGCATCTGATTGGGTTTATTTCTGTCCCTGACACCTCTCTAGAGGACAATGTTAAAGTTCAAGCACTTTTCACATCCTCAGAAAAGACAACGTCTGTATGCAAAGAAAGGAGAGGGTATGAATACATTATTTTCTCATCACTTACTAATGTTTGTAAATAGTTAGCGAACCATTTTTCTAATACCCTACTAATGAGCTATTCATTGGACGTTGGTATACAAAGTGTCACACGTCGGGGACTTTTTTTATTAAACACAACTTATTATGGATATTCTCAACGAAAAGGACTGTAGAACCTCATTTATTTTCTGGCTTGGTGCCAGGAACAGTAGTGGATTTAAAATGTCTTTAAAATGGACAAACCTCAACTAAAATACACAATATTTGACAAGTTTAACACATTTATTGCACTTGGCAGAGGTAAAAAGCCAGGAGAGATTGGTCAGCAAGAAGATAGAGATTTGATCTTCATGTCTGCCGTTGATGTCTGCCGAGGGATATATTCCCCTTGAGAACGGCCCTGTGACTTCCCCTCTTAGTGGCCTAACTGGTACAAACCACCCGGTGAACAACAAGCAGTTCAGCTTCAAACCACCTGGTGAACAACAAGCAGCTCAGCTTCACACCACCTGGTGAACAACAAGCAGCTCAGCTTTACACCACCTGGTGAACAACAAGCAGCTCAGCTTCACACCACCTGGTGAACAACAAGCAGCTCAGCTTCACACCACCTGGTGAACAACAAGCAGCTCAGCTTCAAACCACCTGGTGAACAACAAGCAGCTCAGCTTCAAACCACCTGGTGAACAACAAGCAGCTCAGCTTCAAACCACCTGGTGAACAACAAGCAGCTCAGCTTCAAACCACCTGGTGAACAACAAGCAGCTCAGCTTCAAACCACCTGGTGAACAACAAGCAGCTCAGCTTCAAACCACCTGGTGAACAACAAGCAGCTCAGCTTCACACCACCTGGTGAACAACAAGCAGCTCAGCTTCAAACCACCTGGTGAACAACAAGCAGCTCAGCTTCAAACCACCTGGTGAACAACAAGCAGCTCAGCTTCAAACCACCTGGTGAACAACAAGCAGCTCAGCTTCAAACCACCTGGTGAACAACAAGCAGCTCAGCTTCAAACCACCTGGTGAACAACAAGCAGCTCAGCTTCAAACCACCTGGTGAACAACAAGCAGCTCAGCTTCAAACCATCTGGTGAACAACAAGCAGCTCAGCTTCAAACCACCTGGTGAACAACAAGCAGCTCAGCTTCAAACCACCTGGTGAACAACAAGCAGCTCAGCTTCAAAGCACTTTAGGACACCAAAACCACCCCAAAATCCAATTTACCCAACGGATCTGTCTGAAAGAAATCCCATCAGAAAAAGCACGTTCACATCTCTGATTGAACCAGTTATTGACATTAGCCAGCTGTTGCGCTCCCTGTCAATGCAGCTCATCTCTCATAGGAAGTCGGTGGCGGTCGAATTGAAGCTGTTATTGGCAATGCTGCTGGGGCTCTTTTGAAGGCAGCCTCTGATAAGCAATGCAATGGAAGACACCACGTCTCACCTTAATCAAAGTTTGAGGGGGAATTTGAACCCAGACAATGTTTGTATTTGTATGTGTGCAGCCTTGCTGCTGTTCATCACTATTAGAAAGGAGTTCACATACAGCATTACTGTGCCTTCAGAAAGTTTTCACACCCCCTTTCCACATTTTGTTGTGGTACAGCCTGAATTTAAATAGTTTTCAATTGAGATTTTTGTCACTTGCCTACACACAATACCCCATAATGTCAAAGTGGAATTATGCTTTTCATTTTTTTTATTTTTTTTACAAGTTAATTAAAAATGAAAAGATGAAACGTCTTGAATCAATAGAGTATTGGACCCCTTTGTTACAGCAGCCATAAGTGTGCTTAACAAGTCACATAATAAGTAGCATGGACTCACTCTGTGTGTAATAATAGTGTTTAACATGATTTTTGAATGACTACCTCATCTCCATACCCCACACATACAATTATCTGTAAGGTTCCCTCAGTCGAACAGTGAATTTCAAAAACAGATTTCAACCACAAAGACCAGGGAGGTTTTCCAATGCCTCGCAAAGAAGGGCACCTATTATTTAAAAAGAAAGCAGACATTGAATATCCCTTTGAGCATGGTGAAGTTGTTAATTATACTTTGGGATGGTGTATAAATACACCAAGTCACTACAAAGATGCAGGCGACCTTCCTAACTCAGTTGCCAGAGAGGAAGGAAACTGCTCAGGGATTTCACCATGAGGCCAATGGTGACTTTTAAACAGTTACAGAGTTGAATGGCTGTGATAGGAAAGAACTGAGGATGGATCAACAACATTGTAGTTACTCCACAATACTAACTTAAATGACAGAGTGAAAACAAGGAAGCCTGTACAGAATAAAAATATTCCAAAACATGCATCCTGTTTGCAACAAGGCACTAAAGTAAAACTGCCAAAATGTGGCAAAGAAATTAACATAATGTCCTGAATACAAACCATTATGTTTGGGGCAAATCCAACACAACACATCACTGAGTACCACTCTTCATATTTTCAAGCATGGTGGTGGCTGCATCATGTTATGGGTATGCTTGTCATCAGCAGTTTTTTGTTTGTTTAATAAAAATAAATGGAATAGAGCTAAGCACAGGCAACATCCAAGAGGAAAACCTGGTTCAGTCTGCTTTCCAACAGACACTAGGAGACAAATGTACCTTTCAACAGGACAATAACCTAAAGCACAAGGCCAAATATACACTGGAGTTGCTTACCAAGATGACATTGAATGTTCCTCAGTGGCCTAGTTACAGTTTTGACTTAAATCTATGGCAAGACTTGAAAATGGCTGTCTAGCAATGATCAACAACCAACTTCAATAATTTTTTTAAGAATGTGTAAATATTGTACAATCCAGGTATGCAAAGCTCTTAGAGACTTAGAGACTTACCGCCAAAGGTAATTCTTACATCTATTGACTCAGTGGTGTGAATACCTACGTAAATGAGATATTTCTGTATTTCATTTTCAATACATTTGCAAACATTTAAAAAAAATATGTTTTCACTTTGTCATTATGGGGTATTGTGTGTAGATGGGTGAGAAAAACAACAACATTTTAATCCATGTTGAATTCAGACTGTAACACAACAAAATGTGGAATAAGTCAAGGGGTGTGAATACTTTCTGAAGACACTGTAGCTACCTGATAGAATACATTTAGATTAGATTAGATGTGGATATCTACTGTACGTAGTTCCTATGCATGTGTTATGCAGCCCTTATATACACAGGGACTGTATACAGGACCCTTATAATACCATATTACCAATGAATCTGCACATCTGAGTTGGAAACCAAATTGTTCCTTTTCAAGCAACTTCAGGATTTTGATAAAGTAACCGTCAAAAATGTATCCAATCAGTGATCCTCCAGGGTTCTATCTCTCTTATCTTCCCTAGAATTAAAATGTTCCAAACGCCCCTGTTATATCATACTCAATCACAGCGCGCTCTGCCACTGCTCAGACCATTTCCCCACTCCTCTAAGCAGTGCAGTCAGAAATAGGACTTCATGTTAATTCATGACCAGAAGACTGGTGTCGCAGACAAACTCTTCCCCTGGAGCTAATGCCATCTTTGATAAGGCCTGCGTTTGATGGTCACCTCTGTTCCTCTATCATTAGACTGCAGGCCAGTGCAGAGTAATGTAAATTAGAATTTACCATTGGTCTCGGGGGAGTAATTAATTTGGCAAGTCTTCACTATGTTTCTGTCAGATTGGATCCTTCAACCATTGGCCTATATCATAATGCCATTACTATTAGCGTGTTTGCTTCTACAGCATCAGGCCCATTAATACGTCCCCACTATTCCAGACATCCATTTTGTTTTATTTGAACCTGGTCCCGTTTCTCAATTTAGACAGCCAGAGGCTTTGAGAGCATTATCTTTTTCATCATTGATTGATTGAATGCTGCCAACTGAGATTATAAATAATCTTCTCTTAACAATCAGATCTGCATTCGACCTCAAAGTCAGCAAATAATCAAATCAATAATCAAGCTGTTTCCAAACATTTTGTGGGGGAATTATATCCAGGAACACAGTACATAGGCTACCATTAAAGGCAAAATCCATACTAAATTGCTCTGCCACAAAGCAGCAAAAAATCTATAAACATCCCTCAACCCCTATCGTGTGTATTTTTCAGTGATTTGGAGTGGCAAGCCATTCCCATAAACTCCACATGAATATATGGAACTGTATGTTATGCATAAACTGTTCAGGACAGACATGTTTATGTAACTCTAAGAGCTAGTATTTATGGCAGTAATCTGTTCTGTCTGTGGCGACCGAGCACTGAGCAAGACCAGCGGGTCAGGTGCCACGATTTAATTACAAAAACTAATTATACCATAACATCTGTCATTTAGTATGCAATCACTTTTGCCCCGCATCCGGTACGGTTCCCAATCAAGGAGCCAAAGGCAGTCTAATTAGTATTGAAATGCTCTCTTAACAGTGTGACATGAGAATTCCCACAAGCGCACAGATGTATAATGATGAAATGAATAGTGTTTGGGCCACTTAATAACTGGACACCGGAGCTATGAACCATTGATAGTCTACGATGGAATTTGAAATGGTCTTGAGTAAAACACTTTTATAAAGATTTGCCAAGACTTTAAAAGGTACAATCTGTATTGTCAAGTTCTTAACATATGAATCTATATATACAGTGCATTTGGAAAGTATCCAGAACCCTTGACTTTCTCCACATTTTGTTACATTACAGCCTTATTCTAAAATGGATTAAATTGTTTTTCCCATCATCAATCTACACACAATACCCCATAATGCCAAAGCAAAAACAGGTTTTTAGAAATTTTTGCACATTTATAAAAAATAAAAAACTGAAATATCACATTTACTCAGTACTTTGTTGAAGCACCTTTGGCAGTGAGTACAGCCGCAAGTCTTCTTGGGTAGGACGCTACAAGCTTGGCACACCTGTATTTGGGGAGTTTCACCCATTCCTCTCTGCAGATCCTCTCAAGCTCTGTCAGGTTGGATGGGGAGCGTTGCTGCACAGCTATTTTCAGGTTTCAGGATTCAGATGTTCGATCGGGTTCAAGTCCGGGATCTGGCTGGGCCACTCAAGGACATTCAGAGACTTGTCCCGAAGCCACTCCTGCATTGTCTTGGCTGTGTGCTTAGGGTCGTTGTCTTGTTGGAAGGTGAACCTTCGCCCCAGTCTGAGGTCCTGAACGCTCTGGAGCAGGTTTTCATCAAGGATCTCTCTGTACTTTGCTCCGTTCATCTTTCCCTCGATCCTGACTAGGCTCCCTGTCCCTGCCGCTGAAAAATATCCCCACAGCATGATTCTGCCACCACCATGCTTCACCGTAGGGATGGTGCCAGGTTTCTTCCAGACGTGACGCTTGGCATTCAGGCCAAATAGTTAAATCTTGGTTTCATCAGACCAGAGAATCTTGTTTCTCATGGTCTGAGAGACTTTAGGTGCATTTTGGCAAACTCCAAGCGGCCTGTCATTTGCCTTTTACTGTTTGCTGAGGATTTTTATTTATTTAAATTCATTTTAGAATAAGGCTGTTACGTAACAAAATGTGGAAAAAGTCAAGGGTTCTGATTACTTTCGAAGGCACTGTATATTGTGTGGAATTTTCATTGTTGGACATAAAAGACTGTAAAAAACAAACTAACAGGAATCAGCTCCAAGTGAATTTAATTTAAGAAATCTGTTCAAGTATTCCCATGTATAATAAAGAGACATGACATGATCGTATAAAAATTAAGCAAGGTTTTCAATGATTATGTTTCAGTCAAACATATCTGTTTGGGCTTCTTGCGGTCAATTTGCAGTCTACAAATTATTGTAGTCTAGTAATTATGTTCCCCCCCACCCCCCCCCCCCCCACCCACCCAACCATCCACTCAAGAAACACAAAAAATTGGCCCGCGGCTGGAATCTAGTTGATGATCCCTGCTCTATGATATGGTAGGTACCCATTGCCTTGGAGCCACCTTACGTTTTAATTACCTAAATTAGAAGGACAGTGTTGGCATGTTGAGATGGTCGCCTTCCTCCTCGTATGTAGCAGATCTTCAACGGCGAGCCAATCCTTTCTTAATCAGTCTGAATGGAGAAATGTCACGACTGAACGGCAAATATCAATCAATAGGGATAATTTCGGATAATTTGGCACAGCATGGGAAGGAATCTATTCATGAAAGAAAGCTGACCTGAGGATCATAAAATGGAAGTAATGAAACATTCAGGTTTGGTACAATAAGAGGTCGTGTAAGGGTTGGTGTGAGGTGTGACCCAGGTGCGGTGCAGGATAGACTGTAGACAGTAGGCAAGGATGGTGAAACAAGGATCTTTACTGGTGGTCCAAAAGCCAGGATACAAAACAACAGACTATACACGAAAACAAATGAGGAGCACATAGGTCTCCAAAAAACAGGTTGACAGCAAACAATATGAAATACTAACTCTGACTGGAAAAACACAATGACACAGGGAGAACACTTCTCGATTACCTGTAACTCCGTCACGTGACCCGACACTGATACGTACAGCTTGACATCAAGGAACTAGCAGAGAAAACTGAGCAAGGGAAAACAGGGAAGTGAGGGCATAAATACACAGGTGAATCAGATAGCCACAGGTGACACCAATAGGCAGATAATTAGTCCCGACTGTGAGTGAGGAGGTGCCTATGGTTGTCGGAGGATGACACCTAGGGGGTCACTCCGGAACTGCGACCCACTCCTGTAACAAGGTCGGACTAAAGGTGCCATTTGTCCCTCATAGTGCCTGAGAATGCCTTTTCTCTTTAATATAGTTTACACATCTGCACAAAGAAACTCGTTGGCTGATTTATCGCGCCGCAAATTAAGCGTGTCCCAAGAAAGGACACATTAAGGCATCATAAGTGATACTGCTCAAGTGGTGCTCATCGGTGACCGTCGAAGTAAATGAAGATGCAGATCCTCACAGATGAACTACAATTAAGTCTGAACTATTAGTGATGTTGGGTACTTGCTTGAACTGTCCACTTCCTGAAAATGGAAGAGGTACTGTCCACTTCCTGAATACGGAAGAGGTACCGTCCACTTCCTGAAAATGGAAGAGGTACCATCCACTCTTACTGAGTACAGAAGAGGTACCGTCCACTCTTACTGAATACGGAAGAGGTACTGTCCACTCTTCCTAAATACGGAAGAGGTACTGTCCACTATTACTGAATACGGAAGAGGTACTGTCCACTCTTCCTGAATACGGAAGAGGTACTGTCCACTATTACTGAATACGGAAGAGGTACTGTCCACTATTACTGAATACTGAAGAGGTACTGTCCACTCTCACTGAATACGGAAGAGGTACTGTCCACTCTTACTGAATACGGAAGAGGTACTGTCCACTCTCACTGAATACGGAAGAGGTACTGTCCACTATTACTGAATACTGAAGAGGTACTGTCCACTATTACTGAATACGGAAGAGGTACTGTCCACTCTCACTGAATACAGAAGAGGTACTGTCCACTCTCACTGAATACGGAAGAGGTACTGTCCACTATTACTGAATACGGAAGAGGTACTGTCCACTATTACTGAATATGGAAGAGGTACTGTCCACTATTACTGAATACGGAAGAGGTACTGTCCACTCTTACTGAATACGGAAGAGGTACTGTCCACTCTTACTGAATACGGAAGAGGTACTGTCCACTATTACTGAATATACAATAATATCAGTTTGAGTGATCTTCTGTTAAACTCGGCTGTACACACTGTTTCTGACATGAGTTACTTTTTGGGGACTTTGGACTTTTGAAGAGTTTGTAGTAGCTGGGAACCACAGGTCTGCAGAAGCTTTGCAGTAAACTGTCCAGTATCTGGTGTCTTGGTATCATGAATACATTAGGATTTTAGAGTTTTACTCACAGAGCAGATTTGTCGACCTATCATTTCCGAAATGCACAACATTCCAAAAACGGTATGGCATATCTTAATCAATTTTTTACTTTCAACTTTTCAAAAAAGACGATCAAGAACATATGTGGCATGCTGGTAATGTTACTTTCTACGCTCGTTCATAATGAGTTGGTCTGCTCATAATCCTAACTACACAACCTTTGATGTCTGAAAGTTTAAGATGTTGATTTTGATGCAATGGTTTACAGCAATCTTTCCTATTGTAAGAGTGGGCAAACATTTTCTACCTTATCCACCTCCACTGTATGTCAATATCCTGAAGTACAACTGGCAGTTGTCAAAAAAAACTTTGCACCTCTCATTCTCTGTCATTCAGTTAATCCTGAACTGAAGATCTAATATCTGTTTACAGTATATTTTCATATTTTTTGAAGGAAAGGCTGAATCAGTGAATCCAATGTCAGTGTGCGAGTGTACCCTTTGTAAGGCTGTGAGGGTTGCCCTCAAATACGCAAATTATAGGAGAGAGAGAGAGAGCACCCCCACAGCCTTACACAATGCCACTTGCTTTTTTCACCTTTTTTCCAAACCCTAATATAATCCTTCATCATCCCATGTTATATCTGACAGTGAATCTATGAGCACTTTCTGAACAAAAGCATTGCATATGTTCTGACAACAGTTTTTTGAAGGTTTCTTTTTGGAAAACAGAAAATAAAACATTTATCATGATTGATGTTTTTACACACATGTTGAATGTGATCACATTATTATTATTATTATTATTATTATTATTATTATTATTATTATTATTATTATTATTATTATTATTATTATTATTAGTGACATTATTATTATTATTATTATTATTATTATTATTATTATTATTATTATTATTATTATTAAACATGTCATTCCTCACAGGGCTTCTGTTCAACTAAGATATTGGGGCTAAATTTACATGAAATAGTGATGAACATCTAACGTTAGCACAACACCTGAGAATCATCCTATTGCTCAGGATGTGTGTGTGTGTGCGTGCGTTTGTGCGTGTGCTTGTATGTACGTGTGTGTGGGCATTTGTGTGTGTGTGTGAGCTGACGCCTGCACTGTCATGTCCCAGCGTGCCGTTCTGCGGCATAACAGATCGGCCATTCTGTTGCTAAAAAAAAACCTTGACAGCCGCCTCTGCCCTGAAGACTCCTCTGAGGATTGTGGCTAAAGGCTGATCCATATCGGCTGCTCTACACTCTGGTCTGCTGTCCTGCAAAACCCCCCAATCATTTCAAGGTTGACAAATGAACAGAAGCCCTGTACGCTACTCATATATTAATATCGTTCTTCTCCTTTTTTGCTATTTTACCTCTGCACAATCTTAATTTTTTCTGTTGCCAAGATACTTTGACTATTTTTACCTGCTGCTATGATTTGTGCTCTTCTCCATAAGCTTGGAGGATGGGTTTCTTGGTTTTCAATGCTGATCGGTTTATTTGGAACCTGTTTCACCTGATTTCATGTTTTTGTTTTCCCTTTAACTAGTGAAAAGGTCCGTAGACTTTAAATCTAGAGGAGTAAAATTATTCCCAGGCAAAGACAACAGCAACAAGTTTTCTATCTGTGAGTCTACCTTTGTTACTCTGTTATGGTAAATCGGTGATTTCTGTTTTCCTGTGTGTGCTTGTACGTGTTTGTTTGTCGATGTGTTTCATGTTTTCAGTAGTTTAGTAATTGCTTTGTTTGGACATCGTAACCTGCTGATGTTGAATGCATGATCAGTCCCCCAACCCACCCATCATGCCTTGAATCAATAACCAATGGCCTTGTGCTATATGATAAAATGGCAAATGTGCACTGTGCAATCCTGGAGGGTAAAGGTAGCCTTGTCCGAGCCAGAACAGCCCATATGGCAGAAGACTTTCTCCTGTTTCTGTAGTGAGGCAGCTTGATGTACAAGTACACCCCCTGGACAGGACACTAGTCTATCTCCTGTTTCTGTAGTGAGGCAGCTTGATGTACAAGTACACCCCCTGGACAGGACACTAGTCTATCTCCTGTTTCTGTAGTGAGGCAGCTTGATGTACAAGTATACCCCCTGGACAGGACACTAGTCTATCTCCTGTTTCTGTAGTGAGGCAGCTTGATGTACAAGTACACCCCCTGGACAGGACACTAGTCTATCTCCTGTTTCTGTAGTGAGGCAGCTTGATCTACAAGTACACCCCCTGGACAGGACACTAGTCTATCTCCTGTTTCTGTAGTGAGGCAGCTTGATCTACAAGTACACCCCCTGGACAGGACACTAGTCTATCGCAGGGCCTTATCCCCAATCCATCTCGTTAATGCTGAGTGCCAAGAAGAGAGGCGTTTGGTTTCATTTTTAGAGTTTTTGGGAGGTCTCAACCGGGTATCGAACCCACAACCTCCTAATCTCAGGGTGGACATGAATCACAAGACCACTGAGTTGGTGTGCAATCCTAGAGTTACACCGCAATCCAAAATCCAAATGATTGGCTTCATGCCATCAACGAGATATTCCACAAGCAATAACACACGTTCTATTTGGTTTAGTAGGGCACTATGGCGGACTAGCCAGGTGAAGCAACAGTTCCTCATTTTGCAGACCCTTAGGCTGAATTAAGAGAGATGTGCACAACCAATCAAAGCAAGCTTTGATTTTGTGTAAGTCTTTGTGAATCTCCACTACTGTGTGTGTGTGTCAACTGTGTTACGAGGACATTCTCTGTGTTACGAGGACATTCTCTGTTACGATGACATTCTCTGTATAAAACAATAAGGACCCTTCTCAGCAGCATCCTAGGTTGCACCGTCTGTGTTACAGTATAATGCAAGCTGTATTTTAGCACAGTATATCAGTACGTTAACAACAAACCCATAGCTCAGCTGTGATGCTACCAAGTCATGGGTGCGTCAGAGACGACAGAGAACAGCAGAAATGCTGGAGTCGCGTTATATTAAGCTGTTTGTGTGGCTAAGAAGACTAGTGATAAATGACTGTTAGTAAGGGCGGCAGGTAGCTTAGTGGTTAAGAGCGTTGTGCCAGTAACCGAAAGGTCGCTGGTTCTAATCCCAGAGCCGGCTAGGTGAAACAATCTGTCGATGTGCCCTTGAGCAAGGCGTTTAACCCTAATTGCTCCTGTAAGTCGTTCTGGATAAGAGTGTAAATGTAATAATGTTCTGGGGGATAATAGGCTCTGAGATCTGCCCTTACTGTGCACGTGTGTGAGTTGATATCACTTAAAGCCTGTTCCGAGGTGTAATATAAAGTGGGTAGTCGATGCAATTTCCCTTATTATCGAATCCGGGCGCTAACTCCGCATACAATGGGAAGAGTAAAAACGTTTTTTAAAAACCCTGTGACTTTGGAAGAATCTGAAATTGGTGCAATCCTCAGGAAGAAAGTGCATATTATTTTAGTGTGCAGGTGTCTAAAGACCTAGGAAACGACATGTATCTAGTCAGGTGACACTCCTGCTTTGACTGACATGACTTGGGGAATGGTTATCTGTCATAATGAACTTGGCATGCTCAAGAGCATTTCAACATTAACTAAATATTGAATGCTGTTAATTTTATGTTTTATGAATGCATTAATGAATGTTTCATTTTATTCTTATGAAGCGTTTTATTTATTTGAAAACAATTAGTTCAGTCTTGTCGTCCATGCAATGAATGTTGTCCACTTGTTCTATGTTACTGATTGTCCATCTACACTGAACAAACGTTCTTCACAAAATGGACAGATTTGTTTTTGTCAACTTGAAGAGCTGGAACCACTAATACTGAGCAGAGTGGCGAAAAACTACATATTTTACTTCTAATCAACTGCTCTATGTATAACGCAGTTATGATTCATAGGTAGATCAAGTTGTATATGTCAGGAGGATGGATCTTTGCGTATTCAAAAATATATTTAATAAGTTGAATGTGAGTAATTCACCTGTCAGTTGGATTTTGCATCTGCCTCAAAGACTGTGTTAAGTGCAGTATACTGTTGTACATATTTACATGATTTTATAAAGGGTCTGCAAGGAAATTGATCTGTCATATTTCATGTTAGAGCCACTGCGAAAAAGTGTCCATTGTGTGAACATTTTGAATGAAAAAGTAAGAAAAACTCCAGTAGGATTGGCCGTCCTCTTCAGGCATGTTAGCACTGCATGGTGTTTTTATGTTTGCGTGTGTTTTTTGGGCTGTGCCATGCTGCATGTTATTACATTCGCATTAGTGTCCCAGAACGTCAAGAGAGCATGAACAACCATTTGAATGTATTCACAGAGACATACTTTGCTGTATTTATGCATTTATACAAATATGACGAAACTGAGAAAGCCCCAAAGAATAAAACACAGATCTCCGATGCTACTTGTCTTTAATTTACATCAATATTATACACAGAGTAAGTATACAGGCAAAATAAAGACTGTGGTGTATTAACATACTGAACCAACCTATGGACTGAATAAGTGTTCTTACATGTATTCCCAGTTAGCGACATTACAATGACCCATCTGTGGCACGCCACTGGCAAAGTTGCAGGCCTTCCTCTGCATACTGCAGTATATAGGGCTTCCTCTGCATACTGCAGTATATAGGGCTTCCTCTGCATACTGCAGTATATAGGGCTTCCTCTGCATACTGCAGTATATAGGGCTTCCTCTGCATACTGCAGTATATAGGGCTTCCTAGAAGTACTCTGGAATAACTAGAAAACCAAGTGAATTGTGGCTTCCTTCCACTTGACGAGAGAAGGACTCCCACTCACTCCAAATCAAGTCATCAAAAAAACAGGCAGTGTGATGAGAACTGGAACCTTAGGGAGCCTTTCTGCATGGTTTGTCCATGATAAAATGATTGCACAGTGAAACATGTGACAGGACTGAGACTGAATGGGAATTTGTAACAGGTGAGGTGGCTGATTGGCTTTGTGTGTGTGTATGTGTGTATGTGTGTGTGTGTGTGTGTGTGTGTGCACGTGCTTGCGTGCACGTGTGGCTGACTGCTCATTGGCAGCCTGTCTAAGTGTGGTGCTAAGGCTCAAACCCCCTTGGGTTTCACACTTCGCTGGACTCTGTCGAAATAAGAGGCAATGTCTCTAAACATAGCAGACAAACTGCTCCGGTGGCGAAGGGACTCGATGGAGTACGCCGAAATCACCTCAAATGTCATGTGGTGACGCCTGTCGTTTTAGAACTGATTTCCAGTGTGATGGATGGTGGAAACAGGAAGCCGGCGTCCCAACACTGAAGCTTATACAGAGAAGGGTTGCGCCCCAAATGGCACCCTATTCCCTATATAGTGCACTACTGTTGACCAGGGCCCGTAAGTAGTGCGCTATATAGGGAATAGGGTGCCATTTGGGACGCAGACAGGGCAGAATAGTCCTGAATGGCCCTCTGTATCCACTGAAGCCAGCATGTTTAGGCTGTGATGGAAACGTAATGACAGTTGGTTGACCCATCAAGGATAAACTCTGTCTCTCCCTCTGTTTATCTTGTGCCATGCATCATCCATCATACGAGATATTCTCCTGACATTTCTTTATCATCACTGTTTTCTTTTGGCCATATTGTGATGAGCTCATAGGAGAAAAATAGCATTGATAGACATTGAAAGATAACATTGACAGACATTGAAAGATAACATTGACAGACATTGAAAGATAACATTGACAGACATTGAAAGATAACATTGACAGACATTGAAAGATAACATTGACAGACATTGAAAGATAACATTGACAGACATTGAAAGATAACATTGATAGACATTGAAAGATAACATTGACAGACATTGAAAGATAACATTGACAGACATTGAAAGATAACATTGACAGACATTGAAAGATAACATTGACAGACATTGAAAGATAACATTGACAGACATTGAAAGATAACATTGACAGACATTGAAAGATAACATTGACAGACATTGAAAGATAACATTGACAGACATTGAAAGATAACATTGACAGACATTGAAAGATAACATTGACAGACATTGAAAGATAACATTGATAGACATAACGTCAAGACATTAGCCATAGATAGATGATACTGCTCTTATGTGCTCTACAAATACAAAAAGGGGCAAAGGGGCAATCTGGGATTTTTACATATTATTTTTTTTACTTTTACATATGACTGATTTTCCAAAACAAGTGGCAGGGTGAATGCTTTGTTGTTTTCTAAACCCAGATTCACCCTTTTAGGCATTCCAATCCCCATCCATCCCCAAAGGGGAACCGTTTCTCACCATTATTTTTTTTTACAGACATCATTTTTTAGAAGACAATTGTACTCTGTGTTGTCCGTGTTTTGGGTTTGTTTCTTGGCTAACACAGACTACTACTTTCACGGAGTATTTTGGGCTTTGCTCGAGCAGCTTGCTGACCTAGAGGGAGGCAGCAGTGTAAGCATATCCTCCCCTCAACTGTGTTTGTGTCTGTAGTTCCTAAAATGGTATCCAATAATCATTAATCTATTTGTTTTGTTTGTTTTCCCATTACACATCAGAACGTTTGCGTCATTCTGATTTTGTTTTTATGTTCGCCCAGTTTACATACCGGACATTTATTCAGAATTCTGAAGCGACGCTAATTGACCATAGTAAATATCTGAACTAGGCACTGGGGGGGCTCTCTTAAAGCACTGTCAATGTGAGAAACAGTGAAAGACCCTGTTATGTCTGGTCTATCCTACTCTAAAGGATCATAGATTAGACACTTTTTGGTCTGATTTACAGAGGTTTTGCACCAACTATCATCTCCAAGAGGTTACATAATAATAAAAGGTAGATCAGTAGTCACACTGATAATTAAGAAGTAACTTCTAAACATTTATAGTGGAAATGAATATAAATTAGGCCCTTTTTTAACGTCATGTCCTGGTTAATAAACACATACATCATCAACAATTCACAAAGTCGTTATTTGGTCAATTAGTCGTTCACAGCCCTTTGAGCATAACACGTTGTAGCCTATACCAGGCCAGATGGCACATGACAGATACATCCAATGGTCGAAGGACTATATATAGGCCTACAGAATACACATCTAATTACATATCCACCCACATAGACATCCACCTTTTAACCTCACATATAGAAATATACACTGAGTGTACAAAACATTAGCATATGGTGTGGCCTGGCTGGTCTATTGGTAATGCCACTCGTCACACTAGCTTTGAATCCAGTTTACTGCCCTCTGACACAATCTCTCTCTATTTTACCCCACTATCAATCCATTTTACTGCCCTCTGACACAATCTCCTCCTATTTTACCCCACTATCAATCCAGTTTACTGCCCTCTGACACAATATCCTCCTATTTTACCCCACTATCAATCCAGTTTACTGCCCTCTGACACAATCTCCTCCTATTTTAACCCACTATCAATCCAGTTTACTGCCCTCTGACACAATCTCTCTCTATTTTGCCCCACTATCAATCCAGTTTACTGCCCTCTGACACAATATCCTCCTATTTTACCCCACTATCAATCCAGTTTACTGCCCTCTGACACAATCTCCTCCTATTTTACCCCACTATCAATCCAGTTTACTGCCCTCTGACACAATATCCTCCTATTTTACCCCACTATCAATCCAGTTTACTGCCCTCTGACACAATATCCTCCTATTTTACCCCACTATCAATCCAGTTTACTGCCCTCTGACACAATCTCTCTCTATTTTGCCCCACTATCAATCCAGTTTACTGCCCTCTGACACAATCTCCTCCTATTTTACCCCACTATCAATCCAGTTTACTGCCCTCTGACACAATCTCCTCCTATTTTACCCCACTATCAATCCAGTTTACTGCCCTCTGACACAATCTCTCTCTATTTTGCCCCACTATCAATCCAGTTTACTGCCCTCGGACACAATCTCTCTCTATTTTAACCCCACTATCAATCCAGTTTACTGCCCTATGACACAATCTCCTCCTATTTTACCCCACTATCAATTCAGTTTACTGCCCTCTGACACAATCTCTCTCTATTTTGCCCCACTATCAATCCAGTTTACTGCCCTCTGACACAATCTCCTCCTATTTTACCCCACTATCAATCCAGTTTACTGCCCTCTGACACAATATCCTCCTATTTTACCCCACTATCAATCCAGTTTACTGCCCTCTGACACAATCTCCTCCTATTTTACCCCACTATCAATCCAGTTTACTGCCCTCTGACACAATCTCCCTCTATTTTACCCCACTATCAATCCAGTTTACTGCCCTCTGACACAATCTCCCTCTATTTTACCCCACTATCAATCCAGTTTACTGCCCTCTGACACAATCTCTCTCTATTTTGCCCCACTATCAATCCAGTTTACTGCCCTCTGACACAATCTCTCTCTATTTTACCCCACTATCAATCCAGTTTACTGCCCTCTGACACAATCTCTCTCTATTTTGCCCCACTCTCAATCCAGTTTACTGCCCTCTGACACAATCTCCTCCTATTTTACCCCACTATCAATCCAGTTTACTGCCCTCTGACACAATCTCCTCCTATTTTACCCCACTATCAATCCAGTTTACTGCCCTCTGACACAATCTCTCTCTATTTTACCCCACTATCAATCCAGTTTACTGCCCTCTGACACAATCTCCTCCTATTTTATCCCACTATCAATCCAGTTTACTGACCTCTGACACAATCTCCTCCTATTTTACCCCACTATCAATCCAGTTTACTGCCCTCTGACACAATCTCCTCCTATTTTACCCCACTATCAATCCAGTTTACTGCCCTATGACACAATCTCCCTCTATTTTACCCCACTATCAATCCAGTTTACTGCCCTTATTCTGCCCTTGAGTTGCGTTCCCGTGCAAAACTAGACAGATAGCTAACAACTGAGTCTTCAATAAAACTTCCAAGGCGTGACTTTTCTTGAACGAATGTATTGAAAACGTTTATGTTGTGAAACTGCAAATACAGAAAAGAATATACTTTAGTATTCAATTCACATTGACATACTGTAGCTGTACATTATACATTTCAAGTTGAAAGTTGCATAAATACAAAGCAAGTGCCAAGTTACCATATATCTGGCATGACGACAACTAAATAGATAATTACTCTATGAGTAACAACTAGCCAACTCCTTTCATTACTCTAATAATGTACAAGCACCTCTGTACAATAACAAAGCATATTACACTAGAAACAGTAACAAACTATAGTATGTTTTACACTTCTTTTACATGACGCACGAGCAAACTAATACAGCTAACGGCATCCATGAAAGTCAATGCAATTTGCGTGAGTAAATGTAACCAATTAACTTTGATAAGTAAGCAATTCTTTCAATAACAATATTATCATCACTTGAAATATGCTTGAATTGAACTTACAAACAAATATTTTCCGAGGCTGAAGCGTAACAAGAAATAGTTGCACTGAAAGAACTGTACAGTAACGTTGTTTCTAGCTGCTTGTCGCGTGCATAATAACAACTTTACTTCCGGGTTTTCGTACATAATTCTAAGTACCAGAAAGCTCCACTAGGGGGCGCTAAACAGCATGGAACACAATGAAAGTCACTCTTAATAACTATAATAAAATAAATCTGTTACCTTCTAACAAGATGGCAGCACACTCCCCGCCTGGTATAATGAGATTGTGCCACTATGAAATAAAATATTTCTCCTCTAGGATGCTTCAGAAAGAAGAACAACAATCTCTGAGATTGGTCTCAGAAACACCTTAGCAATCCCTTGCTTGACAACCTTTAGTTCTACTTTCCTGACCTTTCCGTCAGTACTGGGAAAGGTTTTGACCACAAGTCCGACTGGCCAGTCATTTCTGTGCGTCTGACTGTCTTTCAATAAGACAACATCTCCCACTTTCACATTTGGCTTTTCTGCTGTCCATTTTCTGCGTCTCTGCAGTGTTGTCAGGTACTCCTGTCTCCACCTTTTCCAAAAAGTGTCAGCGAGACACTGGACTTACTTCCACTGTTTTCCATGAAGATCGTTCATGTGGAAATATCCAGAAGGGGCTGAGGTAGCGTTGGTCTTTTGTGTCAGTAACATTGAGGGTGTAAGAATGGCAGGCATGTCAGGATCGGTTGACACTGACACTAGGGGTCTCGCATTGATTATTGCCATAACTTCAGACATAAGAGTGCTCAAGACCTCATGTGTGAGACGAGTGGAGCCCGTCTGAAACAGCATAGCATCAAGGATACGTCTGGCAACCCCAATGAGTCTCTCCCAAGAACCACCCATATGAGACGAGTGTGGGGGATTAAATATCCAAGTACATCCCTTGTCTGAGAGGTATTTAGTCAACTCTGAGTCATTTGTGTCGATTCCCAGTTCCCTGCAGGCACCTATAAAGTTTGTACCTCGATCAGAGCATAGCACTTTTGCTGGACCACGGATAGAGAAAAAACGCCTCAGCGCGTTGATGAAGCTGGATGTGGACATGGATTCGATGAGCTCAATATGGACTGCTCTAGTAGACATACATGTAAAGAGTACCGCCCAGCGCTTGGAGTCTGCACTACCACCTCTAGTGCGACGAGTTATGACATTCCATGGTCCAAACACATCAAGTCCAACACTGGTGAATGGTGGCTCTGATGTGAGTCTGTCTGCAGGTAAGTCCGCCATCTTTTGGTCAACTGACTTTCCTCTAACCTTACGGCAGGTGACACACTTGTGGATGATACCAGAGACCAGATGTTTGCTCCCAATAATCCAGAAGCCTGCTGCTCGAATAGCTCCATCTGAAAAATGACGGCCCTGGTGAGCCACTTGCTCGTGATAATGTCTTACCAGCAGAGTGGCGACATGATGCGTCCGTGGGATGATGAGAGGATGTTTTTCGTCTTGTGACAGGTCGGCAGAGGATAATCGGCCTCCCACCCTCAGCAACCCATCCTCATCAATCACTGGGTTCAGCTTTTTGAGTGTACTTTGTTTTGGTAACTCTTTTCCTTTCTCAAGGCATTTGAATTCCTCTTTGAAGACTTCATGTTGCACACAGTGAATGATTGCTGTTTTGGCTTGTGACAACTCACTTGTACTGCATGGTTTTTTACACTGATGCCAGCCTCTGCAGTTGTTGTCGTCCGCACTTTTGTGAAAGGATCTGGCAACATGAATGAGTCGTGCTGTGGCTCGATTGAGAGCTTTCCAGTTCGAGAACCTCTCAAAGCGATGAGAGCCGAATTGAGCTCCAGAAACCTTAGTGACGAAGGCAGTGACGTCTGGCCGAATCTCTGCGTCTGCGTCAGGCTCTACAAGGTCAAAATTGATGGTCTCAGACTCACTTGAGTTTGCTTGAGCCAGAAAAGGGGGACCTGAGAACCAACTGGTGTGCTTTAAGAGTGCGGCTCGTATAGGCCTGGTTGCATGGTCTGCTGGATTGCTGTCAGTGTTTACAGTTGTGCTTGGATCTCTCGAGTGCCCTGTAGAGAGAGAAATGTGTTGCTGATCTACGCTGCTGTAGTTCTCTTTCACCTGGATGATGTCAGGGCAAGGGCTCAGATAGGACGTGCGACCATTTTGAAGTATGTTTGTCCTGAACACGTTAACACTGGCTGGTCGGTGAGCCGTTCCCAGACAAACTTCCCCCACGATGACCCACCCGAGGTCGAGTCGCTGTGCATAAGGAGTGTCGTGGGGCCCATTGATTTGTTCTCGTACCTTGTGTACCCTTAAGATGTCTCGTCCTAAGAGCAGGAGGATGGGAGCGTCTGGGTCCACAGCTGGAATTTTGTCCGCCACTGGTTGCAGATGGGGATGATGATGCGCAATGTCTGGGGAGGGAATCTCCATTCTATCGTCTAGCATCATGTCACACTCTATCAGAGTAGGGAGAGTGAGCTGCTTGTGTCCGTCTATAGACTCCACCATGAAGTTGACGGCTCTCCTGCCTGAAGTCTCTGTTACCCCAGAACAGGTCTTCATGGTGTATGGAGCAGAGTTGTCATTGATGTTGAAGAGATTGAAAAACTCTGTCTTGGCCAGAGATTTGTTGCTCTGTTCATCAAGCACTGCATACATTTTGACAGCTTTCTCTCTTTTCCCAGCTGGATAAGCTTTGACTAGGCATATTTTTGAACATGATCTTGGATTGGCTGCCTCACCACAGATCTCGGTACACTTTGAGGTGACTGATAGAAGAGCATCTTCACCTTGCTCCCCGCCATGCTCTTTCTCTGCTGTAGCGGTATCTATCGTTGAAGGAGCTGGACCTGGATGCAGAGCAGCAAGATGTCTGTCGCTGTCACACTCGGAGCACTTGATTGACACCTTACAGTCTTTAGCTCTGTGCTGAGTTGACCCACAACATCGGAAACAAATGCCATTCTCTTTGAGATATGATTTGCGCTCATCTAGGGTTTTGTATCTAAACCCGCGACACTTTTTAAGAGGATGAGGCTTGTTATGTATTGGACAGTGATGGTCAGGGCTTTCAACCTTTGTCTTACTGGGTTTGGTTTGGTGGTCTGAGGGCTCAGATGACACATCTGTTTTGTGTACAGTCACAGGTGTCTTGCTGCTGTACCTGACAGGTTTCTCACTTTTCACAGACACCTGGGTAGTTGAGGTGTAGAGGGTGAAGCTGGGGTCGTTTCTAATTTTCGCCTGGTTCCTGATGAATCTCGAGAAAAACGAGAATGGTGGGAATGCTACCCGATAGTCCTCCTTGTATTTGGATCCCTGTGCTATCCATTTCTCTTGTAAACTGAATGGAAGTTTCTCTACTATAGGGTTTACCCCACGAGATGTGTCCAGATAAGCGAGGCCTGGAAGGTACCCTTCTTCTTTAGCACACTCCAGTTCGAGAAGAATGTCACCCAGTTCTCTTAGTTTGTGATTGTCTTTGTTAGACAGTTTTGGAAATTCATCGATTTTCTTCAACAGTGCATTCTCGATCACTTCGGGTGTACCATAGCACTCTTCTAGTCGTTGCCAGACCATGTTAAGCCCTGCTGTTGCATTGAGAATATAGACAGATCTAATTCTCTTTGCTTGCTCAGACGACTCTGCCCCTAGCCACTTGGTAATTAGATCTAACTCTTCCCTGGCTGATAGATTCAAGTCTCTGGTCGCATTGAGAAAAGATGCTTTCCATGCCCAATAATTTTCAGGACGATCATCAAACTTCAGGAGTCCGGAACTCACCATCTCTCGGCGCAGGAGGTACTTGGTGAGTTCTGGTGCCACTTGTGACTCAGGGAAGCCTTGTGTCGGTGACTGGAAGTGGGTTTGTTTTCCCTTTCCACCATGCTGCTTTTCATTTATTTTGTACGGAGAGTCTCTGCTCATGCTCCGTTGTTTGCTACTTTCTGGATTGTGGCCTGTATCTGGGTCAACACTAAGCTCTTGTGTCTCTACTTCAAATGGCATTTCAGCAAAGTAGGGCCTAGCATGTTGTTGCACATACTCACGAGTACGTTGGACTGGACTTAAGGGCTGTGTCCCTGTGTTGAGTTCTCTGTGGAGCTCTCTGCGTTCAGACTCTACAGCTTCTTCAAAGGCTACAGCTTCAGCCAACGCAGCAGCAGCTGTTCTCTCAACTTGGAGAACATATAAACTCGCATCCAGTTCCGCCTTTTGTTTCATCACAGAAGCTTCCTTTTCAGCATAGGAGACTCTAGCACGCGCTGCGTCCGCCTTGGCACGTGCTTTGATGGCTGCATAACTCGCCGTTGAGGATCTGCTTGACTGTTTTGATGACCTTGATCTTGTAGACTGAGACTTGGTCTCAATGTGCTGAAGAGGCTCCTCCATCTCTCTTACTCGCTCCTCTTCCTCTTTCTGTCGAACACTTGCCTCTGGTTGCTGCATCGTAGACTGCTGGTCATCCCTAGGATCAGAGGCTTTGTTGGCTAATGAACGTAGAATCATAACCACCACGTGCAATTATTCTTGTGCTTGAGCCCGCCGTGATGATGTTTTTTCACTATTCTGCCCTTGAGTTGCGTTCCCGTGCAAAACTAGACAGATAGCTAACAACTGAGTCTTCAATAAAACTTCCAAGGCGTGACTTTTCTTGAACGAATGTATTGAAAACGTTTATGTTGTGAAACTGCAAATACAGAAAAGAATATACTTTAGTATTCAATTCACATTGACATACTGTAGCTGTACATTATACATTTCAAGTTGAAAGTTGCATAAATACAAAGCAAGTGCCAAGTTACCATATCTGGCATGACGACAACTAAATAGATAATTACTCTATGAGTAACAACTAGCCAACTCCTTTCATTACTCTAATAATGTACAAGCACCTCTGTACAATAACAAAGCATATTACACTAGAAACAGTAACAAACTATAGTATGTTTTACACTTCTTTTACATGACGCACGAGCAAACTAATACAGCTAACGGCATCCATGAAAGTCAATGCAATTTGCGTGAGTAAATGTAACCAATTAACTTTGATAAGTAAGCAATTCTTTCAATAACAATATTATCATCACTTGAAATATGCTTGAATTGAACTTACAAACAAATATTTTCCGAGGCTGAAGCGTAACAAGAAATAGTTGCACTGAAAGAACTGTACAGTAACGTTGTTTCTAGCTGCTTGTCGCGTGCATAATAACAACTTTACTTCCGGGTTTTCGTACATAATTCTAAGTACCAGAAAGCTCCACTAGGGGGCGCTAAACAGCATGGAACACAATGAAAGTCACTCTTAATCACTATAATAAAATAAATCTGTTACCTTCTAACAAGATGGCAGCACAGCCCTCTGACACAATCTCCCTCTATTTTGCCCCACTATCAATCCAGTTTACTGCCCTCTGACACAATCTCTCTCTATTTTACCCCACTATCAATCCAGTTTACTGCCCTCTGACACAATCTCCTCCTATTTTACCCCACTATCAATCCAGTTTACTGCCCTCTGACACAATCTCCTCCTATTTTGCCCCACTATCAATCCAGTTTACTGCCCTCTGACACAATCTCCCTCTATTTTACCCCACTATCAATCCAGTTTACTGCCCTCTGACACAATCTCTCTCTATTTTACCCCACTATCAATCCAGTTTACTGCCCTCTGACACAATATCCTCCTATTTTACCCCACTATCAATCCAGTTTACTGCCCTCTGACACAATCTCCCTCTATTTTACCCCACTATCAATCCAGTTTACTGCCCTCTGACACAATCTCCTCATATTTTAACCCACTATCAATCCAGTTTACTGCCCTCTGACACAATCTCCTCCTATTTTACCCCACTATCAATCCAGTTTACTGCCCTCTGACACAATCTCCTCCTATTTTACCCCACTATCAATCCAGTTTACTGCCCTCTGACACAATCTGTCTCAATCTTACTCCACTATCATCCTGCCTCACTATCGGTTCAATACTAATCTGAAAAATCTCTTCAAATATGTATTTAAACAACATATGGTGTATAAGACCCTTTTTACCATTTTTCAAGATAAGCCCTACTGCATTTCCAAAGACACATTTTCTAACTGCTCCCCAGCTTAGGTTTTGAGACTGTTTCATGGTCTTGGGGTCCATTTCATTACAGTCCGTGAACATTAAAGTGCCATGGATCTCTCTTCTATTAAATGCTTGTGTGCTCCCTCGGCTCTGCCCTGCTGTTCTTTTGGTTCCTGTCTTCATCGCAACATGACATGCTCCTCGTACTAAAACCCAACAGAAATTATATAGGAATCAGGAATGAGGATATCGTGTATGTCCCAAATGTCACCCTATTCCCTATGTAGTGCACTGCTTTTGACCAGGGCACATAGGACTCTGGGCACATAAGGCTCTAGTCAAAAGTAGTGCACTTTTTAGGGCAGGGGTCTCCAACAGGTCGATCGTAAGCTACCAGTAGCTCTCATTCCACGTATGAGTAACTCGTAAAACAAATCTCACAGGTATCAGACACCGCATGTTCCCAGCTACTATCTAATCAACACAACGGTTGACATAATCCCACCCCTGGTTAGCCACTACTGGCTTAAAAAGCCAAACCTAACACAATATCTGCCAAGACATTTCCAGTAATATTGCCCCTGTCTGTCTGTCTGGTGCGCATGTTTGTCTATCACTCCGTGTGTAGCCAGTTGATGTTATAAGCATCTTGTGGGTTATAATATACTATATTATGCCATTTATCAGACGCTTTTATCCAAAGCGACTTACAGTCATGTGTGCATACATTTTTACATATGGGTGGTCCCGGGGATCAATTGAGCTACAGAGGACCACAGAAATACTTTCCCCAAACCTTCTCAATTAAATATTAACTGCAAAGTAGCCTTACCTGGCAGAAGTATATATATATATATATATTTTTTTTTTTTTTGTCATTTAGCAATTAGTGTAAAGTGCCTTGCTCAAGGGCACATCAACAGATTTTTCACCTAGTCGGCTCGGGGATTAGAACCAGCGACCTTTCGGTTACTGGCACAACGCTCTTAACCAGTAAGCTACCTGCCGCCACATCATGAGGAAGTATATCATTTGTATCTATTTTTTTTTGCAAACTTTGCCATGAAATGAGCAGCAGCAGTACAGAACCATTACTAGACGGCACATTCCTCACTCGCTAGATGTGCAATTAAAGGGCCTTATGCACATTTAAAGGGCCAGATGCACAATTAAAAGGCTAGATGCGCAATTAAAGGGCCAGATGCACAATTAAAGGGTCAGATGTGCAATTAAAGGGCTAGATGTGCAATTAAAGGGCCAGATGCACAATTAAAGGGCCAGGTAGCTTAGTGGGTAAGGGCGTTGTGCCAGTAACCGAAAGGTCGCTGGTTCTAATCCCGAGCCGACTAGGTGAAAAATCTGTCGATGTGCCCTTAAGCAAGGCACTTAACCCTAATTGCTCCTGTAAGTCGCTCTGGATAAGAGCGTCTGCTAAATGACGTAAATGTAAATGTAATTAAAGGGCTAGATGTGCAATTAAAGTGCTAGATGCGCAATTAAAAGGCTAGATGCACAATTAAAGGGCCGGATGTGCCAATAAAGGGCCAGATTTGCAATTAAAAGGCTCCAGGCTCTGTCAAAGCCGGCCGCGACCGGGAGACCCATGGGTGGCGTACAAGTCGTCCAAGGTAGGGGAGGGTTTGGCCGGCAGGGATGTGGGTTCATTTCCCACGGTGGGCCAGTATAAAAAATAAAATAAAAACATGTATGCATTCACGACCTGTAAGTCGCTCTGGATAAGAGCGTCTGCTAAATGACTAAAATGTAAAACAAATCTAAATCCAGGAAAAATACAACTGAGAAAACAGTTATAGGGCCCCCTTTAGAGTTGTTTATTAAGCATTATTTTACCAGGCGTATATTGTACACGAGAGAAGAATGTACCTATTTGAAACCTAGAAAAAAATGAGTATCTTGCGACATGTTTACATTTTGTAGCTTTCATGCTATAAAAGGTTGGAGACCCCTGATATAGGGAATAGGATGCCATCTGGAACACATGCCATTGTGTCGTAGGCCCAGCCACTGATCACCCATCTAATTCACCATCCATCCAGCCTAGCATTATTAATTATGCAAGCTAGCTATCTGCTATCTGAACCTATGTACTGGCATCCCCCATTAGGCAGCAGATAAACAAGACCCAGAGATGGAGCTAGGACTGGTGGATGGGAGGATCAGCACTCAGCCGAGTGTTCACGTCATGCCACACAGACACATCAATAGTAATGGACACCATGTGTGCAGATAGAGCCAGAGAGAAAAGGACCGCTGGAAGAACATCCTAGAAGACCTGTTAGGAAGACTAAATGTGGCAAGACTTGAGTGTGATTGGACATCGTTTTCTATTGACAGAGATTGTACTGTGTTGGTTGTACACATGTCTCTTACAAAGAGGTTGTTTAGCGAGCAACACAAAATGCTAATTCAGTTTGACTACGGTTTTAATATTAACCTTCAAAAAGATTACAAAATACTTCCAACCCCTCAGGACCAAAGTCTTCAAGTTATTTTGTCTTGAAAAGACAGGTCTTTATCACAGCGATACTAATTTAATTATTTGCACATTCTATCTGAAAGTCATAAACACCTCTAAAACATTCAGATGTATGGTCCTCCTTTTCCCTCCCACTCCCCTCCCTCTCTCCTCCCACTCCCCTCTCTCTCTCCTCCCACTCCCCTCCCTCTCTCCTCCCAATCCTCTCTCTCTCTCATCCCACTCCTCTCTCTCTCTCCTCCCTCTCTCCTCCCTCTCTCCTCCCACTCCCCTCCCTCTCTCCTCCCACTCCCCTCCCTCTCTCCTCCATCTCTCCTCCCTCTCTCCTCCCACTCCTCTCCCGCTCTCCTCCCACTCCCCTCCCTCTCCTCCCACTCCCCTCCCTCTCTCCTCCCACTCCCCTCCCTCTCTCCTCCCACTCCTCTCCTTCTCTCCTCCCACTCCCCTCCCTCTCTCCTCCCACTCTTCTCCCTCTCTCCTCCCACTCTCCTCCCACTCCCCTCCCTCTCCTCCCACTCCCCTCCCTCTCTCCTCCCACTCCCCTCCCTCTCTCCTCCCACTCTCCTCCCACTCCCCTCCCTCTCTCCTCCCACTCCTCTCCCTCTCTCCTCCCACTCCTCTCCCTCTCTCCTCCTCTGCTCTTTTAATGTTCTGTATTATGTCATGTTTTGTGTTTTGTGTGGACCCCAGGAAGAGTAGCTGCTGCTTTGACAACAGCTAATGGGGATCCTAATAAAATACTAAAATACATCTCCTCCCACTCCTCTCCCTCTCTCCTCCTTTCCTCTCCCTCTCTAGTCAGACCATGGTGTGTGGAGAATGTTAATGGCCCATGGTGTGAGTGGGGTTCAGTCACAGGGAAAATTAAAACTGACACTCCACTCTCAGCCTCAGATGGAAAGTGATCCAAATGAATCATCCTCATGTCGTCCACAAGGCCCGTGACCACCACCACCATCACAACAGTCATAAAGCTCAGAGGAGAAAAATGAAAGTACATAAATAAAATATTAAACCCCATGGACCTAAGGTCAATGCTGATCTTACCTCGTTTCCTACAAGCACATCCAGCTTCAATGTACTCGGCACATTGAGAGAGTATCATAGAGTCGCTGGTCAGTGATGTGAATATGGTTCACCTTATTCATCCATGCAGAGCAACAGTATCTAAAAGTCTAACCTTTCAAACAGCCCTGCATTCATATGAATTACCATGCCCTTTTATTCTTATTGGAATATTGAAATGTAGTATCCCACTGGGCACAGATGTCAATTCAACGTCTATTCCACATTGATTCAACGAAATGTCATTGAAATGACGTGGAAAAAAATGTTGATTCAAGCAGTGTGTGCCCAGTGGGATGTGACCAACGCAGGGCTTGAATATTTGACTATAATTAACATGATATCACAGAGTGCCTTTCGGCGAATGAAACCAGCGAATAGATTCTAGATGGTCCATGTAAGTCTACTGTCTTCGCAGCGTCACCTCTCCTCCACCATCTTGCTGTTCACCTAAGACCCTGTACATGCTGAGTGTTGATGTGGCTATTGTATAAGAACAGAGGCACAGGGCCAGCATGAGATAGAACCCTTGTCCTCTTTCTCTGGCCCTCTCTGACTGCTCACCTGTATGTATCACAATGCTCTGCTCTTATCTCCCCTTGTCCAGTGAATGAGGGGGGCATCAAGCAGGCGTCCAACTCTTGTCCCGACCCGGGGGAGCCAGAGAACGGCAAGAGGACTGGCTCCGGCTTTAGGTAGGTCATGTTGGGGTGAAGAATGGACCCTTACTAACCTAGCACCCACTGGGCCAGGAGAAGCTCCGGCTTTAGGTAGGTCATGTTGGGGTAAAGAATGGACCCTTACTAACCTAGCACCCACTGGGCCAGGAGAAGCTCCGGCTTTAGGTAGGTCATGTTGGGGTAAAGAATGGACCCTTACTAACCTAGCACCCACTGGGCCAGGAGAAGCTCCGGCTTTAGGTAGGTCATGTTGGGGTAAAGAATGGACCCTTACTAACCTAGCACCCACTGGGCCAGGAGAAGCTCCGGCTTTAGGTAGGTCATGTTGGGGTAAAGAATGGACCCTTACTAACCTAGCACCCACTGGGCCCGGAGAAGCTCCGGCTTTAGGTAGGTCATGTTGGGGTAAAGAATGGACCCTTACTAACCTAGCACCCACTGGGCCCGGAGAAGCTCCGGCTTTAGGTAGGTCATGTTGGGGTAAAGAATGGACCCTTACTAACCTAGCACCCACTGGGCCAGGAGAAGCTCCGGCTTTAGGTAGGTCATGTTGGGGTAAAGAATGGACCCTTACTAACCTAGCACCCACTGGGCCCGGAGAAGCTCCGGCTTTAGGTAGGTCATGTTGGGGTAAAGAATGGACCCTTACTAACCTAGCACCCACTGGGCCAGGAGAAGCTCCGGCTTTAGGTAGGACGTGTTGTGGTGAAAAATTGATCCTTACTAACATAGCACCCACTGGGCCCAGAGAGGCAGGACACTGGTTTTGTACAGGCTGTGTCAGGGCACCTCTTCGATGGCAAAATACCTGTAACTTTCCCAAAATTCATCCTATGGGGACATAGCCATTGCAGCCTAAAGAATGGCCTGCCCAGCATTTTTATACATGACCCTAAGTATGATGGGATGTTAATTGCTTAATTAACTCAGGAACCAGAGCTGTGTGGAAGCACCTGCTTTCAATATACTTTGTATCCCTCATTTACTAAAGTCTTTCCATTATTTTGGCAGTTACCTGTACATGCATGTTGCAGTTGTGTCAGAGAACACCACAACTACAAAGAACAACAGTTATTTATATTCCTAGACAAGGCAGTAAAGCATAGATGATTGGTCCTTCAAAATAAAACAAAAGCTGCATCCTACAGATGTTAACATGAATATTCTCCAAAGGCCACATCGCCTGTCATTGACAGTTGAAGGACGCTGGACATGGATTGTAGACGGAAATTACTCGGGTATCAGTATGAAGACAGTGTCATGAGCATGACACACCCCAGTAATACAGTTCAACCTGATTACGACACTAGCATCTAATATCGCTCCAACTGAATGTGAATCACTTCTCTCCCTCTGAGGATCTCATCTTCAAGTGTTCATTCGATGTCACACACACCACTCCACTGCGGATTATTGACAGCAGCATCTCAATGGGTGAAAAAAACGTATAAGGCCAGTATTGAGTATTCATAAAGCATCTCAGAGTAGGAGTATTGATCTCATCTAGGATCAGTGTAGCCTTATAGATTCTAATGAATGGACCTGAGGGACCTGATCCTAGATCTGTACTCCTACTCTAAGACTCTTGATGAATACAGACCCTGATGAGTGTAACCGTGACGATGACATTGGAGATGGTATTCTATTTGAATAGAGCTAAGAGATGCCAATAATAAAACTATTACTTTTTATCCTTTATATTATGGCTTATTTCTCTATAACGTTTACAGAACATCATACCATTCTTTGAGTGTGAGTCGCAATTTTCTTCTTTGAATCATGTTTGTGTTCATCTGAACCAGGTGAATAGTTTCTGAAACCATTTCATCTGAATTATTTTAAATTATCTTACCCAAGCCACGAGTTTGAGCTTAAAACAAATCGAAGGCCTCTCAAAACAGCTTTCTTTTTAAGTGTAGGAAAATCTAGGATACGATTGTTTGCAGATGTATTGAGGTATGAGGTTTTTGTAGTTCAATAACATGCGTTACAGATGCATAAATATTTGTAGTTAATATACAGTCCTTAGGCTTTGTTGTGTTAAAAAGCCCTATAGTCAAACATCACAGCCTAGTGGGAATGTATTTTCTATTACTGTCTAATGTCAAATTTGCACTGAAATAGTTTGTTTTTCTTTCATGTGGTAACAGTCCTGTGTGTGTGTGTGTGTGTATTTGTGCATGTGCCTGCACATGTATGTGTGTGTATCTGTTTGTCTGCTTGTGTGTGTTTGCGTGTGTGTGTTCCCTCTCTCTCAACAACAGCATCGGGGCCACGGTCCAGTTCCTCTGTGATGAGGACCATGTGCTGCAGGGCTCCAAGACCATCACCTGTCAGAGGGTGGCCGAGGTGTTCGCTGCTTGGAGTGACCACAGACCCGTCTGCAAAGGTCAGTTAGCATCCCTGGCAACTGCCTGCATGTCTGCGTCCCTACCAAATGGCACCGTATTCCCTATATAATGCACTACTTTTGACCAGTGCTCATAGGGCCCTAGTCAAAAGTGGTGCACTATGTAGGGAATAGGGTGCCATTTGGGGATGCAACCCTTGGCTCCTGGGTCCCAAAATGTATTGAGAATATAGATATGGAGCACTCACGGAAATGAAATGTCAGAGTACTTTGCCATTTTCAACTGAAGGACATTTTGCAGGGCTTGGTTTGGCTGTGAGATTGATTTGAAAGAGAATTCTGTATTTAGTGCAATGTTCATGAAATAGCAATGTATCAGAGATACGCTGAGGTTTGATCAGTCAGTGCTGCCACATGGGAGGGTCGGTGTGACAGGCAGACGTGGTCCTCTGTAGCTTAATTGGTAGAGCATGGCGCTTGTAACGCCAGGGTAGTGGGTTCGATCCCCGGGACCACCCATACATAAAAATGTATGCACACATGACCGTAAGTTGCTTTGGATAAAAGTGTCTGCTAAATGGCATATTTTTTTTATTGTTTCTTTTATTTTATTTGGGGTACCTGTGCCACATGTGTGCCTGGTCCTTTTTTTGTGACACACACATTGATCGACCAATCCCAGACCACTGTGAGGCCTCTGGACTGGTTAGGACGACCCACGTTTGTGTGTCCGTAAACTTCCAGCATCTTCCAAAGTATTCGTTCTGCCTTCGTTGTCCAATGCTCAAGTTGTGTGTTATCCAGCAGGTCTTTATTGTCTTTGCTGGATCAGACTGGGAGACCAGACAGTCTTTGGCTTCTCTCAATCTCTCCTCTCTATCTCTCCCTTCCCCTCTCCCCCCCCCCCCCCCCCCTGTCATTAATTAAGCATTCACCTCTTGATTGTTTTTCCTAAAATGGGCAGACATTATTATTTCATAAATTAAGCGCTGCTGATATCAATTAAGATATGAATTAATCCGTATCCTGTCACTTGTCTGGCTGTGATGCCAACCTGGACACTGACCGGCCTGATCAATGCCCGTAGGATACTCTTGTCTCTGGAGTGTGTCCATAAGACGTTTGTCTCTGGAGTGTGTCCATAAGACCCTTGTCTCTGGAGTGTGTCCATAAGACCCTTGTCTCTGGAGTGTGTCTATAAGACGTTTGTCTCTGGAGTGTGTCTAATAAGACCCTTGTCTCTGGAGTGTGTCTATAAGACGTTTGTCACTGGAGTGTGTCTATAAGACCCTTGTCTCTGGAGTGTGTCTATAAGACGTTTGTCTCTGGAGTGTGTCCATAAGACCCTTGTCTCTGGTTTTCTCTAGCAGTAGACTTTTTAGGATCCCCATTAACTCTTGCTCATACAGCAGTGACTTTTCCTGGGGTCCACACAAAACATCAAATACATGACACAGTACAGAACAGTTGTAGACAACACAACACACATACAATATTACATTAACCAGCTGGTTGAGAGAGAGAGTGTGCAAAGCTGTCATCAAGGCAAAGGGTGTCTACTTTGAAGAATGAAAATATAAAATATATTTTGATTTGTTTAACACTTTTTTGGTTACTACATGATTCCTTATGTGTTATTTCATAGTTTTGATGTATTCACTATTATTCTACAATGTAGAAAATAGTAAAAATAAAGAAGAACCCTGGAATGAGCAGGTGTGTCCAAACTTTTGACTGCCACTGTAAGTATTCAGTCCCTTTACTCAGTACTTTGTTGAAGCGCCTTTGGTAGCGATTACAGCCTCGAGTCTTCTTAGGTATGACGCTACAAGCTTCGCACACCTGTATTTGGGGAGTTTCTCCCATTATTTTCTGCATATACTCTCAAGCTCAGTCAGGTTAGATGGGGAATGTCACTGCACAGCTATTTTCAGGTCACTCCAGAGATGTTCGATTGGGTTCAAGTCCTGGCTCTGGCTGGGCCACTCAAGGACATTCAGAGACTTGCTTAGGGTCGTTGTCCTGTTGGAAGGTGAACCTTCGCCCCAGTCTGAGGTATTGAGCGCTCTGGAGCAGATTTTCATCAACGATCTCCCTGTACTTTCCTCCGTTCATCTTTCCCTCGATCCTGACTAGTCTCTCAATCCCTGCCGCTGAAAAACAGCATGACGCTGCCACCACCATGCTTCACCGTAGGGATGATGCCAGGTTTCCTCCAGACGTGACGCTTGGCATTCAGGCCAAAGAGTTCAATCTTGGTTGCATCAGACCAGAGAATCTTGTTTCTCATGGTTTGAGAGTCTTTAGGTGCCTGTTGGCAAACTCCAAGCGGGCTGTCATGTGCCTTTTACTGAAGACCGGCTTCCGTCTGGCCACTCTACCATAAAGGCCTGATTGGTGCAGTGCTGCAAAGATGGTTGTCCTTCTGGAAGGTTCTCCCAACTCCACAGAGGAACTCTGAGCTCTGTCAGAGTGACCATCAGGTTCTTGGTCACCTCCTTGACCAAGGCCCTTCTCCCCCGATTACCTAGTTTGGCCGGGCGGCAAGCTCTAGGAAGAGTCTTGGTGGATCCAAACTTCTTCCATTTAAGAATGATGGAGGCCACTGTGTTCTTGGGGACCTTCAATGCTGCAGACATTTGTTGGTACCCTTCCCCAGATCTGTGCCTCGACACAATCCTTTCTCTGTACTCTACGGACAATTCCTTCGACCTCATGTCTTGGTTTTTGCTCTGACATGCACTGTCAACTGTGGGACCTTATATAGACAGGTGTGTGACTTTCCAAATCATGTCCAATCAATTGAATTTACCACAGGTGGACTCCAATCAAGTTGTAGAAACATCTCAAGGATGATAAATGGAAACAGGAAGCACCTGAGCTCAATTTCCAGTCTCGTAGTAAAGGGTCTGAAAACGTATCTAAATAAGGTATTTCTGTTTTTTATTTTTCATAAATTTGCACAAATGTCTAAAATCTGTTTTCGCTTTGTCATTATGCGGTATTGTGTGTAGATTGATGACATGTTATCCAGTTTAGAATAAGGCTGTAACGTAACAAAATGTGGAAAAAGTCAAGGGATCTGAATACTTTCCGAATGCACTGTATATATAAGGCTTATTTACTGGGCATAGAGCATATAAAAAATACATACAACTTTCACTTTAAAACCCACCTGAGTGCTTGGACCTTTCATTTTAAAACCGACCTGAGTGCCTGGACCTTTCACTTTAAAACCGACCTGAGTGCTTGGACCTTTCATTTTAAAACCGACCTGAGTGCCTGGACCTTTCACTTTAAAACCCACCTGAGTCCTTGGATTCTTCAAACCATTTCACACTCTTTAGTTGGATTTGATGTATCTTGTTTTTCTAATATAGCAGTCTAAAATGTTTCATACTGAGCGCTGCTGTTGTGTTCCCTCAGAGGGGGAGGCAGTTAGAGCTTCGTACAGCTTTGTACAGGAGGTCAAGGGTCAAAATGTATGGTAATGACTTATCCTGAACTCCTGAAAGTAATCTCTTGACGCAGCTATGATGATACTTTGTGGAGTAATCCTGTTCTCTGACTTTTCCAGTGTTCTGCCTGGATTCAATTTGAGCTAATGATTATTCAGTGACAGAAGGGCGTTCGATGGAGAGGATGTGCTAAAATGTTGCAATCATTGAATCATTTTCAGTTTGAACATTCGATTTGACAGCCTCTCTTTTACAACCGTTGGCCGATGAAGCATGGCAAATTGGCAAGTGCAAACTTTGATAAACCTCCCATCAAACAAAAGCGTAACAGCTCACTACTGTATACCAAAACAAGTGAGTCACAGGCGCTCTTGATTAATCTTGTTTCTTGTCTCAATGATTATAGACCCTGTTCATGCAAAATGGTTAAAAAATATGTTTCACATTTGTTATACAGAAACTAATGCTCTTGTGGCTGAATGGAAGCAAGTCCCCGCAGCAATGTTCTAACATCTAGTGGAAAGCCTTCCCAGAAGAGTGGAGGCTGTTATAGCAGCAAAGGGGGGACCAACTCCATATTAATGCCCATGATTTTGGAATGAGATGTTTGAAGAGCAGGTGTCCACATACTTCTGGTCATGTAGTGTATATAAGCAATAAGGTACCGTTTGGACACATCCAAAGACAGACTGTCAATTAGCAGGAACAATCCAATAAAGAGACTTCAAATTCAAAAATTACGTAATATACTTTTAATACTTTAAATGATTGTAAAGTCAAAGTAAAAAGGTGTCAGGACATTCAGCTTTTATTTCTTTAAAACTAGCAAAGCAACACTTTTAATCAGTAGTGATATAATATGATATATATATATATATATATATATATATATATATATATATATATTATATAATTATAATCCTGAGCTACTAAAACATCTGTACACGGTGAATCATTGATGTGATTCATGTGTACATATATGGCAATAAAACTCCTTCCTAACTGTCCTGTGTAAAGCACTGCTTCTGCCCCTGGCTGTAAATGATGTATTATGAGTTTTACTGTGGACAGTATTACAAATTACACATTGAAATAGGCAGGCAATATTCCAATAGTCGCTTTCCCTGTGTGTGTGCGTCTCTCTCTCTCTCTCTCTCTCTCTCTCTCTCTCTCTCTCTCTCTCTCTCTCTCTCTCTCTCTCTCTCTCTCTCTCTCTCTCTCTCTCTCTCTCTCTGTCAGTGTGTGTGTGTAGGTGTGTGAGACGAGATTACTCCTGTTTGTGGAAACATTAGGGGCTGAAACAGGGAGGGAAAGAGGCAAAGTACCTTGGCTCATGGTTAATAATGTCATTGATCATTCTCAGTGGCAATAGTTTTTTAGGTTAGTTTGTTCCTCCCATTCCTCCGAGTCGCTAGTCAGACCAGCTAATCTTTATTCTTCCTGCTGAATTGGCTCCTTTTCCCCCAGGAAAAGGTCAGCCTGAATGTCGGTGGACATAAAACACCAACAAATGGCTAAATATCTTGATGTCTTGAAGTTTCGGCTTATCTCTCTGGCTTGGCTGGCATCCCTCTCTGGGTTTGTGAAAGTTCACGATTAAAAGAGATTAATTCACAAAGAAGAGGAACTCTGAACTATTCATTAGCTTGGCACAACAACAAAAATAGGAAAAACCCAGTGACTTAACAAAAAAACAAAGTCAGATTGTAGAGGCTTTATTTTGCCTCTCCCGACACATAGGATGCCAATATCCCTCAGTGAGAGATGAAGCAGAGTATGGCCCTATCCTGTCCCCTTATGAAATCCCTTTCTGTTATTTGTGAAAGTGGTGGATAGAAAGTGACAGAATGTCATTGGCCGAGTAATGAATTGTTTGCTCACTGTTGTGTCCCTTAATCCATTAATTGTATAGATCATTTCTATCTGGCTGCTCAGCGTGCTGGCTATAGGGTACGCCATGCACCCAGCAGAGACGGCAGAGCCAAGGCCCTTCATTTAGTAAGCAGTAATTGAGCTGTCAGACCGCGGAACGCAGGCATGCCTAGATATACGTCACCTAGATAGAATACAGATTCTGTTTCTCTGAGCCCATGCTGACATTGGCCGCCCCAAAACCCAATGGTCACAAATCCCATTTCTATGTCACGGTGTAAATGCGGAGACAGACCAAGACACCCTAAAGCACATTGACAGATGGAGACAGGAAGGACTAGCTAGGGAGACTGACTTTGAGGAATTTTTAATACCACTCTCATCGCTTTAGTGATACTTCTCTTGTTGTGTTGACTACAGTGATGGTGAGAGAGAAAGAGAGAGAGAGAGAGAGAGAGAGGAGCGGGAGACAGAGAGGGGGGGAGACAGAGAGAGATAGAGGGAGTGAGAGAGAGAGCGAGAGAGAGAGAGAGAGAGATAGAGGGAGTGAGAAAGAAAGTGAGTGAGAGAGAGAAACAGACAGAGAGTGAGAGAGAGTGAGAGAGAGACAAAAGACAGGGAGGTAAAGGGTTCATGCCCTTAATATTATGCTACTTAGACACTGTGCTAGAGGGAGACATACAGGCGTGGATGTGGGGGGTGTGTGAGTGTGTAATCGGTTACCAGACACTGTGTGAGGTCTCTGTCTACTATCAGGCCAGCTGCCTTCACAACTGGGTGCCAGGAGCACTGAGAACAAGACTCCCCGCGGTGGAGACATACATGGACGCACACTTAAACAGAGAGACACACACACACAAGCACACACACACAGTCTCTCTCTATCTCTGACTCTCTTTTTCTTTTTCTCTTTCTCTCTCTCTCTCTCTCTCTCTCTCTCTCTCTCTCTCTCTCTCTCTCTTTCTCTTTCTCTCTCTCGCTCTCTTTCTCTCTCTCTCTATCTCTTTCTATTTCTCTCTCTCTCTCTCTCTCTCTCTCTTTCTCTTTCTCTTTCTATCTGTCTCAGTCACACAAACAAACACAAAACATATACAGTACTTACACACATAATACACACAGTACACACACACACACACACACAAATACACACAAACTGGCACATGTTCATAGAGAGAGAGACACACACACATATAGCCTTCCACAGCACCATACTATGACAGAATCATGCCCCTGAATCTCTCCTCCCTCCCTGAGCCCATTGTGTATGTCTGCCCCCTGTGCTTGTGTCACAATCCCCTGATCCCCTGTCACACCTCCACCCACCTCTCCTCCTCTCCCTTCCTCTACAAAGTTCTTTCTCACCGTGGTACCCTGACCTTTAGATGGCCACTCTATCACTGGCTGGGTATCACCTGCATGCCTGTTTGTTCCTGCGGCTAAAGGCTGCACAAACTAATTAAGGAAGATGCCACTTGAAATCATGCAGAAAATTGCCTAGATCTATATTTTCAGGACAGCCCAAGGGTACGCAGTGTTAATCAGACATTTCAATTTAACCATTCATCGGTGCTCTGTTTTGTCTCTCTCTCTCTCTCTCTCTCTCTCTCTCTCTCTCTCTCTCTCTCTCTCCTCTCTCTCTCTCTCTCTCTCTCTCTCTCTCTCTCTCTCTCTCACACACTCTCTCTCTGTCTGTATCTCTCTCTGGATTCAATTCAATTCCATTTGCTTTATTGGCATGATGTAACAATGTACATATTGCCAAAGCTTACTTTGGATATTTACATAATTAACATAATTAAAATAATAATACCCACAGCTCTCTGTGTCATCCCACAACAGGACGGGTAGCCTATTCTCATCAGAGAAGTCTTTGCAACCTTGAAAAACTGTTTCAAATTTGTGGAAATGACATTCTCTTATTGTTTTATATTTTTGACATTTTGTCAGGAAATGCAGCTCTGTCTCAGGTTCAGCTGCGGTGCGGTAGTTGCACAGCCTTTCCTCTACAGGGAGCCAGGTTTTCCTGTGTCTACCCTTCTCAATGGCAAGGCTGGGCTCACTGAGCCTGTACTTTGTCAAGGTTTTTCTAAGGTTTTGATCAGTAACCATGGTCAAATAGTTAGCCACGGTGTACTGTCGATTAAGAGCCAGATAGCACTGCATTTTACTTTGTGCTTGTGCTTGTGTTTCCCAATAAGCAATGTAGTTTTGTTTTGACTGTGTTGTAATTTGGTTTATTCTGATTGATTGGATGTTCTGGCCCTGAGGCTTCAGTGTGTTAGTAGAACAGGTTTGTGAACTCAGCCCCAGGACCAGCTGGATGAGGGGACTCTTTTCTTTGCTCAGCTCTTGGCATTGCAGGGCTTGGTAATGATATGAGAGGGGGTCACTGTATTTTAGATGTTTCCAAAACTTAATTGCTTCTTTTTGAGTTTTTATTATTAGTGGATGTTGGCCTAATTCTGCCCTGCATGCATTGTTTGTAGTTTTCCTCTGGACATGTAGGAGAATCTTACAGAACTCCGCATGCAGGGTTCCAATGGGGTGTTTGTCCCATTTGGTGAAATCTTGTTTTGCAAGTGGACCCCACACCTGAAATGCTTACTTACAAGACCTTAACCAACAATGCAGTTTTTTTAAACAAAAAAAGAAATAAAAAAAGTGTTAAGTAAAAAATAGATAAGTAAAAAATCAAAGCAAATAATTAAATAGCAGCAGTAAAATAAAATAACAGTAGGGAGGCTATATACAGGGGGGTACCGGTACAGAGTCAATGTGCGGGGGGCACCGGCTAGTCGAGGTAATTGAGGTAATATGAACATGTGGGTAGAGTTAAAGTGACTGGTAGAGTTAAAGTGACTATGTGTGGTTGTTTCCATGTCTGTTCTTTTGAGGAATAATGTAATTTGTCTGTGATCAGATTGAGGTGTTAGTGGCTTGACGGTGAATGAGCTGAGAGAGAAAGGGTCAATGTCTGTAATCATATAGTGTACTGTGCTGTGGCCAAGAGGTGAGCAATAGGTGAATCTCTCCAAAGAGTCCCCCCGGTAACCTACCACTGACAAAGTACAAACCCAGGCTTCGACAGAGCTGCAACAGATCCCTTCCGTTTTTGTTGATGGTGCTGTCACTGTTGTTTCTATGGGGGAGATGAAGACAGTTAGAAACAGTATGGCCTGTAATGAAGCTGTCCCGTCGTGTGCTCGTTAGATCAGGTGGTGTTCCTGTGTGTGCATTTGTGTCCCCACAGATGAGCACATTGGGTTGGGGGGGGGGGTATATATTTCCCAAAGGAGCACATATTTTTCTGTCAGTACAAGTTATTTTTTCAGTTTTAACCAAATGTGATATTTACCAATTTTGAGCGGATCAATTAGATTTTGTAGTTCGGATTTGTACCAAATGATCAATCCTCCAGAGTCTCTGCCTCTATTGACAGAGCTGTGTTTCTGTGACGGCACAATTACGTCTCTGTAGCCTATGGGACAGTGAGTGACAATGTCTGCCTTACACCATGTCTCCTGCAGAATGATGACGTCAACATCTTTAAGACTTTTTTTTGAACTCCAGTGCTAAACTCTTCAGTCTAAAGGTTGATGAGTTTAGGCCCTGAATGTTCCACATGGTAACTGATAGCAATTTCATGTTGCAAAAAGAAAGAACAGCACAGTCAAAAATACAGTAACTACTAACTACTAAGTTGTTAAGAGTGAGATAAACAGGATAACAGCAAACATTTGTTCTGGGTTGTTGGGTGCAACAGGTCACAAATCTTGCTGCTGTGATGGCACACTGTGGTATTTCACCCAGTAGATAAATTGGGTTTGTTTTCAAATTCTTTGTGGATCTCTGTAATCTGAGGGAAATATGTGTCTCTAATATGGTCATACATTTGGCAGGAGGTTAGGATGTGCAGCTCAGTTTCCACCTCATTTTGTGGGCAGTGTGCACATAGCTTGTCTTCTCTTGAGAGCCAGGTCTGCCTACGGCAGCCTTTCTCAATAGCAAGGCTATGCTCACTGAGTCTGTACATAGTCAAAGCTTTCTTTAAGTTTGGGTCAGTCACAGTGGTCAGGTATTCTGCCACTGTGTACTCTCTGTTTAGGGCCAAATAGCATTCTAGTTTGCTCAGTTTTTTGTTAATTCTTTCCAATGTGTCAAGTAATTCTCTTTTTGTTTTCTCATGGTATGTCGAATTCTATGTTCCTTTTGATGGCATAGAAGGCCCTTCTTGCCTTGTCTCTCAGATCGTTCACAGCTTTGTGGAAGTTACCTGTGGCGCTGATGTTTAGGCCAAGGTATGTATAGGGTTTTGTGTGCTCTATGGCAACAGTGTCTAGATGGAATTAGTATTTGTGGTCCTGGCAACTGGACCTTTTTTGGAACACCATTATTATTATTTTACTGTCAGGGCCCAGGTCTGACAGAATCTGTGCAGAAGATCTAGGTGCTGCTGTAGGCCCTCCTTGGTTGGTGACAGAAGCACCAGATCATCAGCAAACATTAGACATTTTACTTCAGATTCTAGTAGGGTGAGGCCGGGTGTTGCAGACTGTTCTAGTGCCCTCGCCAATTTGTTGATATATATGTTGAAGAGGTTGGTGCTTAAACTGCATCCCTGTCTCACCCCACAGCCCTGTGGAAAGAAATGTGTGTGTTTATTGCCAATTTTAATCACACACTTGTTGTTTGTTTACATGGATTTTATAACGTCATATGTTTTTCCCCCAACTCCACTTTCCATCAATTTTTATAGCAGACCCTCATGCCAAATTGAGTCAAAAGCTTTTTTGAAATCAAGAAAGCATGAGAAGACTTTGGCTTTGTTTTGGTTTGTTTGTTTGTCAATTAGGGTGTGCAGGGTGAATACGTGGTCTGTCGTACGGTATTTTGGTAAAAAGCCAATTTGACATTTGCTCAGTACATTGTTTTCACTGAGGAAATGAACAAGTCTGCTGTTAATGATAATGCAGAGGATTTCCCCAAGGTTGCTGTTGACGCATATCCCACGGTAGTTATTGGGGTCAATTTTGTCTCCACTTTTGTGGATTGGGGTGATCAATCCTTGGTTCCAAATATTGGGGAAGATGCCAGAGCTAAGGATGATGTTAAAGAGTTTAAGTATAGCCAATTGGAATTTGTGGTCTGTATATTTGATAATTTCATTGAGGATACCATCAACATCACAGGCCTTTTTGGCTTGGAGGGTTTGTATTTTGTCCTGTAGTTCATTCAATGTAATTGGAGAATCCAGTGGGTTCTGGTAGTCTTTAATAGTTCATTCTAAGATTTGAATTTGATCATGTATATTTTTGTGCTTTTTGTTCATTGATATAGGGCCAAAAAGATTGGTGAAGTGGTTTACCCATACATCTCCGGTTTGGATAGATAGCTCTTGTTTAGTGTTTTCCAATTTTCCCACATTGTATCTCTCTCTCTCTCTCTCTCTCTCTCTCTCTCTCTCTCTCTGTCTATGTCGCTTTCTGTTTCGATGAGGATGAGATTGTAATAGGAAGTGTGTTGCTTTTATTAAAAATAAAATATGAATTAACAAAGTCGTATTGTGAAGAGGAAATCTTATGTCCTTTACTGACACACATTGAGAATGCTCGTTGCTCTCGGTGTTTCTTAATGCTATTCTCCCCATGTAAGCTAGCTGATGCTGATTAGACATTTGATCGACTCCATGTCTATTATTTCCTGTACAGATTATTTTAAACCTTAGCATCAGAATTTTTTAATTAAAGAGCCCATGCCATTTGTTTTATTGTAGCTTACCAGCTCAAGGATATTAGATAACATCCAAGTGGCAGTAGTTCACGTCTTACTATGAGGATGACTCTGGCATGGTAAATACCCAGGAATGACTTTATCAGCTGCCTGCTCATTGGCTCGGAGTACTACTAAAACACTTCCTCATCTCTCCTGAAGAGGGTTCATACCATAGAAATAGAACAAATAATGTTAATAAAGCAGAGATTGAACCGGATGGTTTTTACTTCCTGCTTTAATCCTATGGGTACACTCAAATTGGCTACCAGTCCACCCATTATGGTATCAGTGACTTCAATGGTTAGGCCCGTCCTACTCACTCTAGTTCTGTGGTTGATACTCAATGCTCACAAAGTACAACTACAAACTACTACTTTGTTTACAAATTATTGCCCACACACAAAGGGAAAGTATCTACCAGTGAAGGGGAGTCTACCTGGTAGTAGTAGTAGTAGTAGTAGTCTGCTAAATGGCATATTTTAGTAGTAGTAGTAGTAGTAGTAGTAGTAGCATTAGCAGTAGCAGTAGCAGTAGTAGTAGTAGTAGTAGTAGCAGTAGCAGTAGCAGTAGCAGTAGCAGTAGCAGTAGTAGTAGAAGTAGCAGTAGTAGTAGTAGTAGTAGTAGTAGTAGTAGTAGTAGTAGCAGTAGTGGTATTTGACATTACCCAAAGCCATTTTGTGACTGTATCTGACGACGAGGAAAGCTATTGTGTACATTTACCCCAATGCAAGTTTGCTTGAATTAACCTATATGCTTAAAAGCTTATGCATTACGTATGGCTGTATAGTACAATGTGCTTGAGACTACTTTCTGAGCAGAGTGTGGGTTTTACCTGAATGACCTCACAGTGTCCTCTGTGCTGCCACTGTGCTGCATGCAGAGATAATTACTTTTGTATTTTTTAAAGCAATCGAAATGTCAGAAACTGATAAAACCTGCTGCCTATACACTCTTAGAATTAGTGGTGACTGGAGGAACCCTGGAGATCCTCAAAGAACCCCTGGAGTTGCAAGTCAATCAGTCACGTTTGTACCTTCGGTTAGTTCAGGGGATCTTGGAGGAACCTTTAATGGTTCAATGTAGCAACAGGTTCCTGGATGAACCCTGGAGTGGAGGCTTGGCTTAGTAGGGGCGTGGCTTTAAGATCTATATTTTTTGGCCACCTGTTAGAGTAGATGTCATTCTTGTTCATCTGTTCTATTGTATTGTTGTCACATGTTAAAATGGAACACTGACGGTTTTTGTAGATTCAGTGTGGCTAACAGAGGTGTATGAGTTCCTCAAGAGCCTATGCAACCTGAAAATTGGAATAGTTAGCAGTTTAATACTGTATGTAAACAGCACTATTAATATTAATATTATATTAGAATATGTAATATGCATACATATTCAAGGCACATTTTAATTTGCAGTGTACAAACTTAACCCTAATGAACAGGAGTGACATTTACGCTAATGGCTGACCAAAAATAACTGAAAGCCACACCTCCAGTAAGCCATGCTTCCAATCTGATAGGCAGCCACCTATACAATATATTATTAAAAAGGTTTTAAAACTGAATCCCTCCCATCACAAAAAGGTTCCGGTTTGAAGCTTTACCTTTTTCAGCTGGAAAGGTTCCTCCGGTGTGACAACCCAATATGTTCTTCCTTTACTTCTAAGAGTGTAGAAGATAATGGAGCATTCCAAATGGCTATTCCAGTGCTCTACATTTGCCTTATGGGCCCCTGTCAAAAGTAGTGCACTGAATAGGGAATAGGGTGCCATTTGGGATAGAACCAGAGTCTTATCTTCCCCCCATCATAACATTGTCACTTTGGCATCGTCGCTGATGAATGCCACAAATGAATGACTTTATAGCCACAGTAGTGTCCCCTTCCAAAACGATATTCCATATACTATTTTTTAGCCGGCGTTAGCTGCAAGCTTGGTAATTTCTGATATAGTTGTCAGTGCGTTTGGAAGACAGGCAGGAAAGATGGAACACAGACAAGACCTGTGTGTGTATTTAATCATGACTGGCGTTTCTCCATTATGATGATGAATCAGGCCTTGGTGGGTTTTTCG